>NC_079384.1:22632151-22659167 GCF_021018895.1 Seriola aureovittata | reverse complement strand
GGGTGAAGGAGATAGAGCTAGGGAGAGGTGCCTGTGCGGGGCTAGAACTCTCCCCCGCCGGATCGGGCTGCATGCTCTATCTCCCCCTGCTCCCTCATTCTCATGAGGGAAGAGAGGGGAGAAGAGAGAGTGTGTGTGTCTATATGTGTGTGTGAGAGAGAGAAAAAAAAGGGAGAGAGAGAGAGAAAAAAAAAGGGGGGGGGGGGGGGGAAGAGAAAAAGAGAGAGGGAGGGAGAGAGGAAGAGGGAGAGAGAGGAGAGAGAGAGAGAGAGAGAGAGAGAGAGAGCGAGGGAGGGAGAGAGGTTAGGGTTAGGGTAAAGGCTCAGGGTTAGGATTAAAGGTCAGAGGTCAAAGGTTAGGTTTAGGCATAGGGTGAGTGGTTAGGTTTAGGATGAGGCATAGGGTGAGTGTTTAGGAACATGTTGAGAGCCAAAGCAACAAGCAAACGCTGAAAAGGAAAGGCTCCTGCGCTAGACATAAACACGTAGCTTCGTGCATGAAGGACATGATCAACATGTTTAAAGAGGGTATTTGTCGCGCTCCCTCTCGCTTACAGCCATACCACTCTGAACACGCCCGATCTCGTCCGATCTCGGAAGCCAAGCAGGGTCGGGCCTGGTTAGTACTTGGATGGGAGACCGCCTGGGAATACCAGGTGCTGTAAGCTTTTTCGCATCTCTTTGCAATCAGCAGAGGACGCTGCTGCTCCTGCTTCAACAACCTGTTACTCTGCACCTGGCTGCACTTTTGGGGACAGCACAGATCACAATGTAAAGACACTTTTGTATTAAAATGTTACAAAGTTGACATGTTGAGAGCCAAAGCAACAAGCAAACGCTGAAAAGGAAAGGCTCCTGCGCTAGACATAAACACCTAGCTTCGTGCATGAAGGACATGATCATCATGTTTAAAGAGGGTATTTGTCGCGCTCCCTCTCGCTTACGGCCATACCACTCTGAACACGCCCGATCTCGTCCGATCTCGGAAGCCAAGCAGGGTCGGGCCTGGTTAGTACTTGGATGGGAGACCGCCTGGGAATACCAGGTGCTGTAAGCTTTTTGGCATCTCTTTGCAATCAGCAGAGGACGCTGCTGCTCCTGCTTCAACAACCTGTTACTCTGCACCTGGCTGCACTTTTGGGGACAGCACAGATCACAATGTAAAGACACTTTAGTATTAAAATGTTACAAAGTTGACATGTTGAGAGCCAAAGCAACAAGCAAACGCTGAAAAGGAAAGGCTCCTGCGCTAGACATATACACGTAGCTTAGAGCATTAAGGACATGATCATCATGTTTAAAGAGGGTATTTGTCGCGCTCCCTCTCGCTTACGGCCATACCACTCTGAACACGCCCGATCTCGTCCGATCTCGGAAGCCAAGCAGGGTCGGGCCTGGTTAGTACTTGGATGGGAGACCGCCTGGGAATACCAGGTGCTGTAAGCTTTTTCGCATCTCTTTGCAATCAGCAGAGGACGCTGCTGCTCCTGCTTCAACAACCTGTTACTCTGCACCTGGCTGCACTTTTGGGGACAGCACAGATCACAATGTAAAGACACTTTAGTATTAAAATGTTACAAAGTTGACATGTTGAGAGCCAAAGCAACAAGCAAACGCTGAAAAGGAAAGGCTCCTGCGCTAGACATATACACGTAGCTTCGAGCATTAAGGACATGATCATCATGTTTAAAGAGGGTATTTGTCGCGCTCCCTCTCGCTTACGGCCATACCACTCTGAACACGCCCGATCTCGTCCGATCTCGGAAGCCAAGCAGGGTCGGGCCTGGTTAGTACTTGGATGGGAGACCGCCTGGGAATACCAGGTGCTGTAAGCTTTTTCGCATCTCTTTGCAATCAGCAGAGGACGCTGCTGCTCCTGCTTCAACAACCTGTTACTCTGCACCTGGCTGCACTTTTGGGGACAGCACAGATCACAATGTAAAGACACTTTTGTATTAAAATGTTACAAAGTTGACATGTTGAGAGCCAAAGCAACAAGCAAACGCTGAAAAGGAAAGGCTCCTGCGCTAGACATAAACACGTAGCTTCGTGCATGAAGGACATGATCATCATGTTTAAAGAGGGTATTTGTCGCGCTCCCTCTCGCTTACGGCCATACCACTCTGAACACGCCCGATCTCGTCCGATCTCGGAAGCCAAGCAGGGTCGGGCCTGGTTAGTACTTGCATGGGAGACCACCTGGGAATACCAGGTGCTGTAAGCTTTTTCGCATCTCTTTGCAATCAGCAGAGGACGCTGCTGCTCCTGCTTCAACAACCTGTTACTCTGCACCTGGCTGCACTTTTGGGGACAGCACAGATCACAACGTAAAGACACTTTTCTATTAAAATGTTACAAAGTTGACATGTTGAGAGCCAAAGCAACAAGCAAACGCTGAAAAGGAAAGGCTCCTGCGCTAGACATAAACACCTAGCTTCGTGCATGAAGGACATGATCATCATGTTTAAAGAGGGTATTTGTCGCGCTCCCTCTCGCTTACGGCCATACCACTCTGAACACGCCGATCTCGTCCGATCTCGGAAGCCAAGCAGGGTCGGGCCTGGTTAGTACTTGGATGGGAGACCGCCTGGGAATACCAGGTGCTGTAAGCTTTTTCGCATCTCTTTGCAATCAGCAGAGGACGCTGCTGCTCCTGCTTCAACAACCTGTTACTCTGCATCTGGCTGCACTTTTGGGGACAGCACAGATCACAATGTAAAGACACTTTTGTATTAAAATGTTACAAAGTTGACATGTTGAGAGCCAAAGCAACAAGCAAACGCTGAAAAGGAAAGGCTCCTGCGCTAGACATAAACACCTAGCTTCGTGCATGAAGGACATGATCATCATGTTTAAAGAGGGTATTTGTCGCGCTCTCGTCCGATCTCGGAAGCCAAGCAGGGTCGGCCCTGGTTAATACTTGGATGGGAGGCCGCCTGGGAATACCAGGTGCTGTAAGCTTTTTCGCATCTCTTTGCAATCAGCAGAGGACGCTGCTGCTCCTGCTTCAACAACCTGTTACTCTGCACCTGGCTGCACTTTTGGGGACAGCACAGATCACAATGTAAAGACACTTTAGTATTAAAATGTTACAAAGTTGACATGTTGAGAGCCAAAATAACAAGCAAACGCTGAAAAGGAAAGGCTCCTGTGCTAGACATGAACACGTAGCTTCGTGCATGAAGGACATGATCATCATGTTTAAAGAGGGTATTTGTCGCGCTCCCTCTGGCTTGCGGCCATACCACTCTGAACACGCCCGATCTCGTCCAATCTCGGAAGCCAAGCAGAGTCGGGCCTGGTTAGTACTTGGATGGGAGACCGCCTGGGAATACCAGGTGCTGTAAGCTTTTTGGCATCTCTTTGCAATCAGCAGAGGACGCTGCTGCTCCTGCTTCAACAACCTGTTACTCTGCACCTGGCTGCACTTTTGGGGACAGCACAGATCACAATGTAAAGACACTTTTGTATTAAAATGTTACAAAGTTGACATGTTGAGAGCCAAAGCAACAAGCAAACGCTGAAAAGGAAAGGCTCCTGCGCTAGACATAAACACCTAGCTTCGTGCATGAAGGACATGATCATCATGTTTAAGGAGGGTATTTGTCGCGCTCTCGTCCGATCTCGTCCGATCTCGGAAGCCAACCAGGGTCGGGCCTGGTTAGTACTTGGATGGGAGACCGCCTGGGAATACCAGGTGCTGTAAGCTTTTTCGCATCTCTTTGCAATCAGCAGAGGACGCTGCTGCTCCTGCTTCAACAACCTGTTACTCTGCACCTGGCTGCACTTTTGGGGACAGCACAGATCACAATGTAAAGACACTTTTGTATTAAAATGTTACAAAGTTGACATGTTGAGAGCCAAAGCAACAAGCAAACGCTGAAAAGGAAAGGCTCCTGCGCTATACATAAAGACGTAGCTTTGTGCATGAAGGACATGATCATCATGTTTAAAGAGGGTATTTGTCGCGCTCCCTCTCGCTTACGGCCATACCACTCTGAACACGCCCGATCTCGGAAGCCAAGCAGGGTCGGGCCTGGTTAGTACTTGGATGGGAGACCGCCTGGGAATACCAGGTGCTGTAAGCTTTTTGGCATCTCTTTGCAATCAGCAGAGGACGCTGCTGCTCCTGCTTCAACAACCTGTTACTCTGCACCTGGCTGCACTTTTGGGGACAGCACAGATCACAATGTAAAGACACTTTTGTATTAAAATGTTACAAAGTTGACATGTTGAGAGCCAAAGCAACAAGCAAACGCTGAAAAGGAAAGGCTCCTGCGCTAGACATAAACACCTAGCTTCGCGCATGAAGGACATGATCATCATGTTTAAAGAGGGTATTTGTCGCGCTCTCGTCCGATCTCGGAAGCCAAGCAGGGTCGGGCCTGGTGAGTACTTGGATGGGAGACCGCCTGCGAATACCAGGTGCTGTAAGCTTTTTCGCATCTCTTTGCAATCAGCAGAGGACGCTGCTGCTCCTGCTTCAACAACCTGTTACTCTGCACCTGGCTGCACTTTTGGGGACAGCACAGATCACAATGTAAAGACACTTTTGTATTAAAATGTTACAAAGTTGACATGTTGAGAGCCAAAGCAACAAGCAAACGCTGAAAAGGAAAGGCTCCTGCGCTAGACATAAACACCTAGCTTCGTGCATGAAGGACATGATCATCATGTTTAAAGAGGGTATTTGTCGCGCTCTCGTCCGATCTCGGAAGCCAAGCAGGGTCGGGCCTGGTTAGTACTTGGATGGGAGACCGCCTGGGAATACCAGGTGCTGTAAGCTTTTTCGCATCTCTTTGCAATCAGCAGAGGACGCTGCTGCTCCTGCTTCAACAACCTGTTACTCTGCACCTGGCTGCACTTTTGGGGACAGCACAGATCACAATGTAAAGACACTTTTGTATTAAAATGTTACAAAGTTGACATGTTGAGAGCCAAAGCAACAAGCAAACGCTGAAAAGGAAAGGCTCCTGCGCTAGACATAAACACCTAGCTTCGTGCATGAAGGACATGATCATCATGTTTAAGGAGGGTATTTGTCGCGCTCCCTCTCGCTTACGGCCATACCACTCTGAACACGCCCGATCTCGTCCGATCTCGGAAGCCAAGCAGGGTCGGGCCTGGTTAGTACTTGGATGGGAGACCGCCTGGGAATACCAGGTGCTGTAAGCTTTTTCGCATCTCTTTGCAATCAGCAGAGGACGCTGCTGCTCCTGCTTCAACAACCTGTTACTCTGCACCTGGCTGCACTTTTGGGGACAGCACAGATCACAATGTAAAGACACTTTTGTATTAAAATGTTACAAAGTTGACATGTTGAGAGCCAAAGCAACAAGCAAACGCTGAAAAGGAAAGGCTCCTGCGCTAGACATAAACACCTAGCTTCGTGCATGAAGGACATGATCATCATGTTTAAAGAGGGTATTTGTCGCGCTCCCTCTCGCTTACGGCCATACCACTCTGAACACGCCCGATCTCGTCCGATCTCGGAAGCCAAGCAGGGTCGGGCCTGGTTAGTACTTGAATGGGAGACCGCCTGGGAATACCAGGTGCTGTAAGCTTTTTCGCATCTCTTTGCAATCAGCAGAGGACGCTGCTGCTCCTGCTTCAACAACCTGTTACTCTGCACCTGGCTGCACTTTTGGGGACAGCACAGATCACAATGTAAAGACACTTTTGTATTAAAATGTTACAAAGTTGACATGTTGAGAGCCAAAGCAACAAGCAAACGCTGAAAAGGAAAGGCTCCTGCGCTAGACATAAAGACGTAGCTTCGTGCATGAAGGACATGATCATCATGTTTAAAGAGAGTATTTGTCGCGCTCCCTCTCGCTTACGGCCATACCACTCTGAACACGCCCGATCTCGTCCGATCTCGGAAGCCAAGCAGGGTCGGGCCTGGTTAGTACTTGGATGGGAGACCGCCTGGGAATACCAGGTGCTGTAAGCTTTTTCGCATCTCTTTGCAATCAGCAGAGGACGCTGCTGCTCCTGCTTCAACAACCTGTTACTCTGCACCTGGCTGCACTTTTGGGGACAGCACAGATCACAATGTAAAGACACTTTTGTATTAAAATGTTACAAAGTTGACATGTTGAGAGCCAAAGCAACAAGCAAACGCTGAAAAGGAAAGGCTCCTGCGCTAGACATAAACACGTAGCTTCGTGCATGAAGGACATGATCGTCATGTTTAAAGAGGGTATTTGTCGCGCTCCCTCTCGCTTACGGCCATACCACTCTGAACACGCCCACAGTGTGTAGTTTCCGGTTCGGTGAGGTGGAAGTGTGAGGAGTCAGCGTGGAAGGAGAGGCAGAGAAAACAAAATTTAAGGAATAAGTTGAACTGTGCAACTAAGGACTGTGTTGGATAGTGGCTCTCTTTCCCCCGGCAGCTTGTTGCTGCGGAGGAGAAGTTTTTAGTGACACTCCAACTTGTCTGCAATGGCTCACGTGGCATCGAAGACCGGACCAGACATGACGGCAAATGGAGTTGCTGGAGATAAAGTCGGCGGTGGTTTGGCAGTTAAGGAAATGAGAAACCGGGAGGACTTGCGTCTGCCTGGTGTAAAAAAGGAGGTAAATAAGAGTCAGAGAAATCCGGTGGTGGAGACTCGAGGGGAGAACAGAAGACAAACTGACGGAGATGCGGGCATGATGTCGGGGACAGTGACGACGATTACAGACGGAGAGCCAAGAGCAGCGGGAGGTGAGGAGGAAATTGCGACGTTACATAAAACGTTGGTAATTAATGTGGAGGTGGACGGTGGAGACGATATAACAATGATGGAGCTACTAAGGGCCGTCGAGCTCACATGTGGGAGAATACTTGGGTGTCGGACTAAGAGTGATAAAAAGTGGGAATTGACTATGAGTAACCCAAAAGGGAAAGACAGACTGCTGGATGGTTTTCGTATTAAAGACTCCCGGGTCGTGGCCTCTGAAGTGATGAGAGACACAAGAGTGGTTTCTTTTCTAAATTTACCGCTTTACATCACGGATCGTCAAATTTATGATAAGCTGGGACAGTGGGGTGTGGAACCGGTGTCCACAATACGGAGGAAGAAATGGGCTGGCACTGATATCTATGATGGGACAAGATTCTTAAAAGTAAGATTCAGTGACTCGGTGTCATCACTGCCTTACAGCACCAAGTTTGAAACACTTGAAGGTCTGGAGTATTTTCGTGTCTTACATGACCATCAGATGCGAGTGTGTCGGTTGTGTTTACAGACAGGGCATATACTCAGAGAATGTCCAGAGTTTAAATGTTTTAAATGTAACATGAACGGACATTATGCCAGGGAATGTAAGGCTGTGGATAAGGAGGATCCCAAGGACAGTAAAGATGGTAACACTGTGGAGGAGGAGGTAGAGGAGGAGGAAGAGGAAGAGGAGGAGGAGGAGGTGGATGTGGATGACAGAGTGGACGGAGGAATGGGAGACATCTCCAATGATATGGAATCGGAGAGGGACGATGCAGAGAGGCAGCCAAAGCTATGCCAGGAGGAGGTCAGGACAAGAAATGGAGGGAAAAGTGGAGAGCAGGGAGGGGGGGCGGTGATAGGATGCAGTGATACGCTTAACCCATTTGAGCGTATTGAACGCAAGTTGATGGACATGTCTGAGGCAGCGCAGGGTTCAGACAACGAGGACAGTGGGAATGTGTTGCGAAATCGGAGCCGGAGCTCTCAAAGAGGGGAGACGCATGGTAGTGTGGTTGTTTTGCCAGGCGTAACATCAGGAACAGGTCCACCCCTGTTGAGACAGGATGATGACCTTCAAAAGTGGGGGTTCACAGATAAGGGGGGAGGACATACCTCTGTGGATAGACAAGGGAGGTCGAGCAAGAAGGGGAAAGGGGGGAAAAGTAAGAAAAAATAAATGGTTTGAGTGTGCATCATGTATTTTGTTTGGGGATTATTTTTCTCTTTTTTCTGTTATGCTTAAGCTCGCCTCTTTTAATGTAAATGGACTGAGGGATATTGACAAATTTGAAAAAGTTCTGAAATTGTGTGATACAGACATCCTCTGTCTACAAGAAACTCATTGGGACACAGTGTTAGAAAATAGAGGCAAGAAAGTGTGGTCTGGCCATTTCTTTTCGAGTCACGGCACTCAAAGAGCGAGAGGTGTGAGTATATTGGTTAACAAAAACTCTAAGATTGATGCCGCTCTTATAGATAGGGATAGGGAAGGGAGGTGGGTGAAGATTCGTTTTGTTTTTGAAGGTTTTGAACATAGATTGTTGAATATTTATGCGCCAAATAAAGAGGGCGATCGGGTTTCTTTTTTTCAAGAATTGAATGGTGTTGCAAAGGATTGCACTATTGTCATGGGGGATTTCAATGTCAAGTTATGTCGGCTTGATGTTAGTGATGATTGTTCGTTCAAATGTGATGCTTCGAGGAGTACTTTAACTAATTTTTTGTTGAAGACTGAATTTTGCGATTTGTGGCGAACTGCACATCCAATGGCACGGGAATACTCGAGAATACAATCATGTGCGGGGGAAGTGAAGAGGAGTAGGATTGATTATTGTTTAGTGAAAAAATCGCAGTTAAAATTGTTTAACACGGTGTGTTATAATTTAAATTTTTTGAGTGATCATGCCATTCTTTCAGTTGTAATGGGGGTAAGAGGGAGTGGGAGGGGGGGGGGAGTGTGGCATTTAAATGCCAATCTCTTGTTGGAGAAAAGTTATATTGAGTGCATTTCAAATTTAATTCGTGTTGAAAGTTCACGGCCGATTTTTGAAATAAATATTATAGAGTGGTGGGAAGCATTAAAACTGAAAATTAAACGGAAAAGCATCCAGTACGCAATAAGAATGAATTTTAAACAAAAAGAAACAGAAAGATCATTAAGAAATACAATTGCTAGATTGAATGCACAGCCTGTTGTTGATATTGAACGGCTTATGAAGTTTCAACATGATATTAATGAAATAGAAAAACGGAAGTGTGAAGGTGCTATAATGAGAAGCAGAGCTCAATATGCCGTAGAAGGTGAGAAAAATACAGCTTTCTTTTTGAATCTGGAAAAAAAGAAACAAAATCGGTGCTATATTCATGAAATTAAAAACAAGGAAGGGAAAATCATGACGCATTTGGTAGATATATTGGACACGGTTAAAAATTTTTATAGTGATTTGTTTGCATCAGAGGGCTCAAATATCCAATTGACAAATGATATTTTGACTCATATGGACAATAAACTTTCTGATGGTGATAGCCTATTGTGTGAACAGGAAATAACTGAACAAGATATCGAAAGTGTAATAAATCAGTTGGTTTTAAATAAAAGTCCAGGAACCGATGGTTTGACAGCAAATTTTTATAAGGTATTTTGTAATATATTAAAACCCATTCTGCTAAAGTTGTATAAAGCCATTGAACATACTCAAATCGTGCCTGAATCTATGACTGTGGGATTAATTACCTTGATTTTCAAAAAAGGGGAGGAAAATGATTTGGCAAATTATAGGCCGATTACTTTATTAAATAATGATTACAAAATCTTGATGAAGATTTTGGCCAATAGAGTGAAGCAAGTGCTGCACACTATTATAGAGCCTACGCAGGCTTATAGCATACCAGGTCGAGAGGTATCGGATATCATATTCTCTATACGTGATGTTGTGGAGTTTTTGAAACTTACAAAAAGAGAAGGTATTCTTTTAGCAATCGATTTTAACAAAGCATTTGATAGGGTGGAACATTCCTTTATGTTTTGTGTATTAAGTAAGATGGGATTTGGAGAAAAATTTTTAAAATGGATGCAATTATTGTATAAAAATGCTAAAGGCAGTGTCAAATGCAATGGGATAGTCACTGATACTTTTCCTTTACAGCGATCGGTAAGGCAGGGATGTCCGTTGTCATCGATTTTATATACAATAGTTGTTGAACCACTGAGTAAATTAATTAAATCAGATAAGTATATTAGAGGGATTGAGCTACCAGGGGGAGAAGTGTGTGTTATCCAGCAGTTCGCTGATGATACGACATTACTGGTGAGTGATATGGCAAGTATTCAAAGGGCGATAGATGTATTTAATATATATGGTCAAGCCTCGGGCTCGCGTATTAATATGAATAAATCAGAACTGATGTTTATAAATATGATTGGGCCGCGACAAGCAGATCTATCCTTTGCAATCCAAAGTAAACATGTCAAAATCTTAGGGATATATATAGGAATAGATGCAATAGCAGCGAGAGATCTCACTTGGTCAGGAATCTTGAAGAAAATTGAATCGGTTCTAAATTATTGGAAAATGAGAGATCTCAAATTAAATGGTAAGGTTATAGTTTTGAATAATTTGATATTGTCAAAACTGTCTTATGTTTTAGCAGTAATAGACTTACCCTTGTGGGTATTGAATAAATTAAATGGATTAATAACCACTTTTTTGTGGGGAACATCAGTCAGCAAAATTGCTAGGAAAACTCTAATTGGTAAATACAGTGAGGGAGGTCTACAATTAGTGGACATTGAAAGTAAAAAAAGGGCTTTTCGATTGAAGGTTGTCAAAAACTACTTGTATGATCCTACGCCCTATATGTGGAAAACTATGATGAAGTTTTTCTTAACACGAATACTTGACATAGGAGATTTTGTTCTACTAATGCGTTTGAAACAACCGATGACAGCAGGTCTCCCGTATTTTTACAGGGAGGTCCTGTCTGCTCAAGCGGAATTTTTACAGCACATATTATATAAGTGTGAGTCAATTGGAATGGTACGAAATATGCCTATTTTCCTAAATGAATGTGTGAAAACAAACGGTAAATTGTTGTATAATGATAAGATGTTAAGAGCAGGAATAGTGCAAATTAAAGATATTATTTATGAATTAGTAACAGGGTTTCTGCCGACGAATGCCATTTATGACACTGTAAAGACAATAGATTACGATGTAAATTATGCTACAATCAGGAATTATTATAAAGTGCTGCAGGATAGTATTCCCAGGAGGTGGAGGAATATGATACACACCCAAATTGTGACATCAAGGGAGGAGAAATTACCTGCATTACTATGTAAAAATGGAGGTGAAGAAGTGGGACTTCAGCAAGTTAAATGTAAATATTTCTATGATTTGTTTTTGAATCGAGCGGTACAGCCACCAGCATCCTTAAAGTATTGGAAAAATATGTTCCCACAATTAACAGCAAGCGAAATATGGGGTGACTGGAGGGTTAAAGGTAATAGTATTGAAGCAGCAGATAACGACTATAAAATCAGACACAATAAAATATTTACAAATGTTATTTTACACCAAATCAATAGGGAAATAGACCGTGAGTGTGATGTATGTGGTTTAGTATCGGAAACATTATTGCACATGTTTGAAAGTTGTACTGAATTAGTTGGTTTTTTTGGTTTATTGAAGAATTGTTTGGTTCAGAAATTAGGATTGATTTGGGAAGGAAATGATTCATGGGAGATTTTTATGTTGTTTGGTATTTGGGGGAGGAGCAGGGTGAAAAATGCAGCTCTATGTAGATTTCTGCTTAGTCATGCTCGACTAGCCATCAAAATTCGCCGAAATTTAGCTCATTTCGAAAATAAATTGCATTTAGTTTGGCCAATCTTTAGGAACATCATTAGAAAACATGTTAGGTTCAGATGGCTGAATGGAACTGCAGATTTTGCCCTACTCTTTCTCAGAGACAATTCTTTGATTTCTGTTAATGGAAGAGGGGAGTTGAGATTTGATTGGAGATTATGAGGGGTGTATGTTTATTTTTTATTTTTATTTTTTGTTAATGTGGGGGTTGATTTTGTAATATTTGTCATGAGGTTTATTTTGGGATTGGTTGAAATGAATGAGTCTGTAATAAAGTGTGGATCTTGTAATGAGGGGAGTTTTATGAGTCTGGGTGGATGTAATGGTTTTGTTTGTGTGTGTTTTTTTTCTCTCTTATTTTCTGGTAATTGAATGGGTGTATATTTCAACTATAATTTGGCGATATATGTATAAGAGTTGAATTAAGGCGACTAGTGATTTAATTATTGTCAAACTAAAATGTAATTTTATGTTATAAGAGGAGTTTTTGGCTTTGATGTTATTTTATGGTTTTTGTGTTTGTTAGGAGTGTGAAATGCTGTAGTGCAGGTGCTTAAGGGTGTGTAGTTTTTTGGATAAATGTTCCATTTAATTAGAGGGTATGTTTGTATATTTTCTTATTTCTTTGTTTTGAATAGTAAGTCTTCACAAAAGGTTTAGGTTTAGGCTGTATAAAGAAGGAATGGGATGTAAGGTGAAATTGTTTTGAGAAAACGTTGTATTTTATTTCTTTTTATTTTATTTTTTCTTTTTGTTCTTGAGATGTTTTGTTTTGTAGTGTTCTCTGTGTTAGTTTGGATTGTGTCTGAATGGATGGAGGGGATTTGTGTGTCTGATGAATAATGGTGGTGTATGTAACTACATGATGTGATCCAAAATGTATTTTTTAACAAAAATATATTTTCATAATAAAAGAGAAAAAAAAAAAAACACGCCCGATCTCGGAAGCCAAGCAGGGTCGGGCCTGGTTAGTACTTGGATGGGAGACCGCCTGGGAATACCAGGTGCTGTAAGCTTTTTCGCATCTCTTTGCAATCAGCAGAGGACGCTGCTGCTCCTGCTTCAACAACCTGTTACTCTGCACCTGGCTGCACTTTTGGGGACAGCACAGATCACAATGTAAAGACACTTTTGTATTAAAATGTTACAAAGTTGACATGTTGAGAGCCAAAGCAACAAGCAAACGCTGAAAAGGAAAGGCTCCTGCGCTAGACATAAACACCTAGCTTCGTGCATGAAGGACATGATCATCATGTTTAAAGAGGGTATTTGTCGCGCTCCCTCTCGCTTACGGCCATACCACTCTGAACACGCCCGATCTCGTCCGATCTCGGAAGCCAAGGAGGGTCGGGCCTGGTTAGTACTTGGATGGGAGACCGCCTGGGAATACCAGGTGCTGTAAGCTTTTTCGCATCTCTTTGCAATCAGCAGAGGACGCTGCTGCTCCTGCTTCAACAACCTGTTACTCTGCACCTGGCTGCACTTTTGGGGACGGGACAGCACAGATCACAATGTAAAGACACTTTTGTATTAAAATGTTACAAAGTTGACATGTTGAGAGCCAAAGCAACAAGCAAACGCTGAAAAGGAAAGGCTCCTGCGCTAGACATAAACACCTAGCTTCGTGCATGAAGGACATGACCATCATGTTTAAAGAGGGTATTTGTCGCGCTCCCTCTCGCTTACGGCCATACCACTCTGAACACGCATGCGTGAGTCAAACGTGAGTCGGCAATACCTGTGTGAGAGAGAGGAGAGAGGATCGCGGACCTCTGTTTTTTTTCTACTTCCCTTAGTTCATCCTTCTTTCTTTTTTCATTACATCTTACTTTTCCGTGCACCCTTTGTTTGTTTATTTGTTTGGACATTCCCCCCGGCAGTTTTACTGTTCGGGGGAGGCTTATTTGAGTTTTTTTTTCATGTTTTCTCTGACGGATTTAATGGTGACGGAAGCGGGAAATGGCTCATTGATGACGGAAATGGATTACGGACATAAAACAAGTCAAGATGTAGCGGAGAAAGAAGTGAATGAGTGGGAAGTAGTTGAAACAAAAGAACAGAGAGTTAGAAGAAAGAGTTTGAAAAAAAAAAAAAAGTAGCGAAGAGAGCACGGGAACAGCTGATTCAACGATGACGGCGCCGGCGAGAGGAGAGAGAGAGGAGAGAGAGCGGCGAGCAGCACTGACAGCTACAACGGGCAGAGGACGGAGGAGCGAGACCGGAGGAGCCGTGAGGGAGATCGGAGATGGAGATCGGATCAGGCCGGGACTCCATGGAGCTCCGAGAGCGGCGGCGGAGAGGGAGAGAGCAGAGGCGGGAGAGAGAGAGAGAAAGCAGCAGCGGCGGGTGAGCGAGAGGCGAGCGGCGGAGCTGAGAGGGAGAAAGGGAAAGCGGAAGGAACAGCGGGAGAAAAACAGCAGCAGCACCAGCATCAACAACAGAGAGAAGATGCGAGGCAAGTGACGGGAGTCAAATATGATCGGGAATTAACCGTGAGTCTCGAGGTCACCGGGCAGGACGAGGTCCCGGTGCTGGAGCTAATGAGATGCATCAGGGCTCTGTGTGGTGGACTGATAGCCTGCAGAGCGTCCGGTGCCAGAAGCTTTGAAATCACAATGTCACATGTGAAGGGGAAGGAACGACTCCTTGATGGCTTCAAAATAGGTAATTGTAGCATTTTTGTAAAGGATCTATGTAACGATGAATTAATGGTTTCTTTCTTAAACTTACCGGCTTATGTAACAGATGAGGGAATATTACAAAAGCTAGAGGGATGGGGAGTTTCGGCAGCTTCCTCCATTAGGAGGAGAATGTGGCCAGGGACACAAGTAGCAGATGGTACCCATTTCCTAAAAGTCAAGTTTACAGATAAAGTACAGTCACTGCCATACTCTGCGAGATTTGAAACTGCCATGGGTCCTGAATACTTCAGGGTTATACATGATAGGCAAACTAAAGTCTGCAGGATGTGCCTTCAACCAGGGCACATCCTGCGAGAGTGCCCGGAGTTCTCATGCCACAAGTGCGGAGTTCAGGGACATTATGCTAGGGAGTGCAGCAACAGGCAGAGGAGAAATAAAAAGTGTGAGGTGTGCTACAACATTATGGAGGAATGTAATTGTAACTACAGCGATTCAGAAGCAGTAGCAGAGTCTGGATCGGAGGCTTTATATAGTGAGGAGGAGGATATGAGTAATGAGGAAGAGGAGGGGGAGGCCGGAGTGAGGGGCTGTGGCACCGCAAAACAGGCTGGCAGTGAGGATCCCGTCTCACGGAGAGTCCTGGGCTCTCAAACAGCGGTGCAGAGCCGGAGTGTGAGGTTGGGTTCGCGCCAGAACGGACTCAGTCTTGACACCGGCCTGTACGCGAAAGAAAGGGGCAGGGGCGGCGACGGGCTCAAAGAGGGACCGGAGCCGCCTTTAGCCCCGGAAGAGATGGAAGTAGAGGAGACCCAGAGCGATCTGCAGCCGGCGGCAGCCGCATGCTGCGATCTACCGGCCTCAGCGATATCCTCTATACTCCCCCCACAAAGAAAATCTGATAGTGACTCCGAAATGGACTTAGCTACAATTAAAAACATCAGAAAGCAGCACACCTTCAATAAAAACACAGTTAATAAAAAGAGAAAGAAAGACAAAAAAGGAAAAGAATAATGATTAAGATAGAGAGTTAACACCACTTTTCTTTTTCACAATGCTGTTGCTGCACTCCCTCAATGCAAACGGACTGCGCACTTGTGGCAAGATGACTGCCATTCTAGAGGGGATAAAAGGCGATATACTCTGCCTTCAAGAAACAAGGTGGGACAAAAACAGTGTAGAGGCAGCAACAAATATATGGAATGGGAACATCTTCCATAATAATGGCACTAGCAAGTCAAGTGGGGTTGCAACGTTAATAAAGAATAACAACATAAATGATAGTAAATTAGTACACAAAGATGATAATGGTAGATTACTTATTATAGATATAACAGTAAATAATATTATATATAGAATAATCAATGTATATGCCAATAATTGTGAAAAAGAAAGGAAAGAGATGTTTAATAAAATAGGAAGATGGGTAAATAACAAAACTGTAATAGTTGGGGACTTTAATACAGTGTTAACAAAATCGGATATATCTGTAAATAATGTATATAAAAATGACATCAGTAGAACAGCATTATATGAATTAATGAACAATCACAACTTGATGGATATATGGAGAATACAGAATCCTCTAAAAAGAACATTCTCAAGAAGACAGGTGGTAAAGGGTACATTAAGACAATCAAGAATAGACTTATGTTTAGCGGCCTCAGAAGTGATTAAGAAAATTAACAAAACAACGTACAAATTTAATACATGGAGTGATCATGCAACTCTGGAGTGTCTGCTGGACTCTGCAGGGGGGATCAGGGGAGGAGGAACCTGGTGCCTCAACTCCAGCCTCCTGATGGACCCGGCATATGTCAAAAAAATCAAAAACTTACTTAGTTACGCTAGAACAGAAATGCAAATAGATAATAATTATATAGAAAGATGGGACAATATAAAAGAAAGAATCAAAAAAGCAAGTATCAATTATAGCAAAGAGAAAAAATGGAAAGAAAAACAAGAAGAACAGAACATCAGAAAGCAACTAGAAGAAGAACTGATATTAATAGATAACCAAAGAAATAGAAGCTGTGAAAAGTATGAATTATATAAAAATCAATTAAATAATATAGAAAGGGAAAGATGTAAAGGGGCTGCAGTTAGGAGTAGATTTCAAAATCTGGTAGATGGGGAGAAGTGCACAGCTTTTTTTCTGGGGATGGAAAAGCAAAAACAGAATAAAACTATAATAGAAGAATTGAAAGATAGAAGCAATAACATACACACAGATAGAATAGAGATACTAGAAATTATTAAAGAATACTATACGAATTTATTCAAAGAAGAAGGAAGCAACAATGAAAAAACAGAAACAATATTATCATATGTAGACAAAAAAATTAACATGGAGGATAAAGAATGTGTGTGACAGCAAATTAACATTAAAAGAAATAGAAGCGACAATAGACAACTTAAATAAGAATAAAAGTCCAGGATCTGATGGCTTAACAGCAGAATTTTACATCAGGTTTAAGGAACAGCTGGCCCCCCTGCTGCTCGACCTCTACCATACAATGCAAGAACAACAAAAAACACCAAAATCTTTCACTACAGGTATGATTACAGTAATTTATAAGAATAAAGGAGACAGAAACATAATATCCAACTATAGACCAATAAGCCTGCTAAATACAGATTACAAGATACTCACCAAAACCTTGGCCAATAGAATAAAACAGACATTGAATCAAATAATTAGTATAAATCAGGCCTACAGCATACCCAGTAGAAACATCCAAGATTCAATTGCTACAATAAGAGATACAGTAAGAGGAATGCCAGCACAGGGGGGGCTTCTGCTAACAATAGACCTTGAAAAGGCATTTGACAGAGTAGAACACCAGTTTCTCTACAAAGTATTAGGGAAATTTGGATATGGGAATGGGTTTATAAATTGGATACAGTTATTGTACAAAAACGCCAAAAGTGTAATAAAATGCAATGGAATGATAACAGACAGTATTCAAATTAGAAGATCGGTGAGGCAAGGATGTCCGCTGTCAGGCCTGCTATATAGCATAGTGGCAGAGCCACTAGCTCAAGCGATAATTAAAGATAAAGAAATAACAGGAATACAAACACCCAAAAACAGTACTATTAAAATAACTCAATACGCGGATGACATTACAATAACAGTCAAATCAGGTAAATGCATAGACAAAATCATGGAACATTTCAAAACTTACAGCAAAGCATCAGGAGCAAAAATAAACATAACCAAATCTGAAATAGGTCAACTTGGAAGGGTGAATAACTATGTAAATAAATGGGGATTTAGGGTAAACAATGGGTGTAGGAAAATATTAGGAGTATATATAGGAGAGAATGAGGGTGAGGCTAGGGACAGAGGGTGGAGGGAAATGATAGGGAAATTGCAAGGGATTTTAAACTTGTGGAGAGCAAGAGGTTTAACACTGAAAGGAAAGGT
Organism: Seriola aureovittata; assembly: GCF_021018895.1. Taxonomy (NCBI): domain Eukaryota; kingdom Metazoa; phylum Chordata; class Actinopteri; order Carangiformes; family Carangidae; genus Seriola; species Seriola aureovittata. Next base: position 22,641,524 of record NC_079384.1, on the reverse strand, counting down.
AATTGTAGTTAATGCTCTGATACTGTCAAAAATTAATCATTTAATGGGAACCTGTGAGCTGCCGCAATGGGCACTTAAATCGCTGACAGCAGCAATCTCCTCCTTCCTTTGGAGGGGAAAGGGAAATTCGATAGCTCACAGAGTGTTAATTGCTAATAAAAAGGAGGGGGGCTTAGGATTAATTGACATAGGTGCAAAAAAAGATGCATTCAGGGTTAAAATTATCAGAAATTTTCTAGATCCGGACCGGCAGTACCCCTGGGAGGACTGGTTGGCCAGCTACCTGGCCGAGTACGGGGAGAAAGATGCATACAACCTGTGCTCGCTCCTCCCCAGAAAAGTCAGGAATGGCCTGCCTGGCTTCTACCAGGAGGTACTTGAGGCTTGGGGAAAGATTCTGCCCCACCTCTGGCCCAAGTGCAGTAATAAAGAGCATGTGCTGCAATTACCTTTCTTGAACAGTCCCTTCTTTATATATGAGGGGAGAGTTCTGATCAGCGGTCCGATGAGAGAGGCTGGGCTAACGAGGGTGGGTCAAGTGATTGATGAGAGAGGAGATTTTAATGTTGAATTGATATGCAAAAAAATGAGAGAGAGAAAAATAATGTATAGAAAAGAAAACATAAGAAAACTGAAAGAGAAATTTGAACAAACCCTTGACCCTGCGTGGCGAGGTTTGCTAAAAGAGAATAAAAAAGGTATTGGAGCTGCTCTTCCCCAACTGGAATACATAGAAAAGGACAACAGGAAAAGACTAGAAAATGTCCAAACGAAGACATGGTACAGGTTGCTAGTAGAGAAAATCAAAAGGTCACCTACTGCAGAACATACCTGGGAAAAACAATACCCTTTAAAAGAAATTAAAAAAATATGGACAAATATAGACATACCACTAATAGACGGCATGACAAGAAACCTGGACTTTAACATTCGACACAGAAGGATTTACACTGGAATTATCTTGCACCAAATCAATAAACAGAAATACTCGAGGACTTGCACAATATGCAGACAAGAACCAGAGGACATTGAACACATATTTCAAACATGCATAGAAGCAAAGCAGTTACAGTTATATATAAAATCAATCTTACAGGAACATTGCAATTTAAAAATACACAACAATACGGACTGGTTATGGACTTGGTTATTTGGAATTACAGGAAAACATCCAAAGAAGAATAACACACTGATCAACACAATCCTAGCGCTGGCAAGGAAAACAATATGGATAAATAGGAATTACAAACTATTTGAACAAAAAACAGTCAATGTAAAGAAACTTTTTCAAAACACACTCAAGGCACATATTAGAACAATTTATAGGGCAGACAAGGACACTTTTGACAAACATTTCACAAGACACAACACTTTAATGAAGGCAGGGAATGAGGGAAACTTGTGGTTTATGTTATAGTGTTTTTGTTTAGAGTCTATGCTCTGATAGGTGAGTCATGGAAAAGTATGGATTGTGTTCTTGTTTACTTTATCTATTTATTGATTGTTTGATTGATTGATTGATGGATTGATTGATTGATTTTATTTAATTAATTTAATTAATTTTTTATTTATTTATTTATTTATTTATTTTTTATTTTTTTTGATCGTAGTGTTATTAAGGCTACGGTTTCTTTATGGTAAAGGATGGGGTTTTATTTATACACTTAAAGGGTGTGTAATGCCATGTTTTTGATAAAAGTATGTCCTGTCAAATGGATTGTGTTGTAAATACAGATTGTGCTATATTTTTGATAATAAAAGATAAAAAAAAAAAACACGCCCGATCTCGTCCGATCTCGGAAGCCAAGCAGGGTCGGGCCTGGTTAGTACTTGGATGGGAGACCGCCTGGGAATACCAGGTGCTGTAAGCTTTTTGGCATCTCTTTGCAATCAGCAGAGGACGCTGCTGCTCCTGCTTCAACAACCTGTTACTCTGCACCTGGCTGCACTTTTGGGGACGGGACAGCACAGATCACAATGTAAAGACACTTTTGTATTAAAATGTTACAAAGTTGACATGTTGAGAGCCAAAGCAACAAGCAAACGCTGAAAAGGAAAGGCTCCTGCGCTAGACATAAACACGTAGCTTCGTGCATGAAGGACATGATCGTCATGTTTAAAGAGGGTATTTGTCGCGCTCCCTCTCGCTTACGGCCATACCACTCTGAACACGCCCGATCTCGTCCGATCTCGGAAGCCAAGCAGGGTTGGGCCTGGTTAGTACTTGGATGGGAGACCGCCTGGGAATACCAGGTGCTGTAAGCTTTTTGGCATCTCTTTGCAATCAGCAGAGGACGCTGCTGCTCCTGCTTCAACAACCTGTTACTCTGCACCTGGCTGCACTTTTGGGGACGGGACAGCACAGATCACAATGTAAAGACACTTTTGTATTAAAATGTTACAAAGTTGACATGTTGAGAGCCAAAGCAACAAGCAAACGCTGAAAAGGAAAGGCTCCTGCGCTAGACATAAACACGTAGCTTCGTGCATGAAGGACATGATCGTCATGTTTAAAGAGGGTATTTGTCGCGCTCCCTCTCGCTTACGGCCATACCACTCTGAACACGCCCACTTTGGAGTTGCAGGAGATTGGTGCTGAAAGTAATTGTTGCGGGAAGCTGAAGTGAAAGCACCCTCATTGTTTTGGACTAAAATATTGTTTTTTGCACTCGCCTGAAAGACGGTTGTTTTTTGTTGTATTTTGATTTAGACGTGTTCCCCCGACAGCAGCTGCTGTTTGGGGGGAGCGCACAGCGGCGAAACATACAAATGGACGAGTATGTGAGAGACGGGATTGAACGGGAGAAAAGGCAAGAGAGAGGAATAATGGTGGATCGTAAATTGGAAAGAATCTTTGAAAAAAGACTTACTGTGGTGGTGGAAATTGAAGGTGAGGACAAAATAACGATGATGGAGCTGCTGACGAAAGTGAAAAGAGAGTGTGGTGTTGGGTCTGAGCTCTATTAGTAACTGGAAATCATTATTACTCGGCCTCACACGGGGGCATCATTAGTACTCGGCCTCACCCGGGCGGCACCATTATGTTAACAGTACTCTACCTCATGAGCTGGACACCAAATATGTTAGATTTCGGTTGTTTATCAATTTATTGGCTATCACAAATTAAGAAAATATTAATATTAAATATTAATATTAAAGAATAACTTTAAAATGAATTAAAGTTCACGGGGCACCAGCCTAAACTAATAGGCAAAATAGCCAATATGCTTTTAGTCTCAATTAATTACAATTATTTTGGAACTCTGATTAATCATTAGCTTACTAACTATAACCAAATTACCAAATCAATAGTAAGTTACAGTTGAAGGATTGGAATTCTACCGAGTAGAGGTTGGCAATATTCACGCTTGTGCAACATTAAACACACCAGTAGTTATACTTAAAAAAAGGCATTTATTTACAATGGAGCAGAGTAAAGTACAATGTCTAATCTAGCATATACAGGTGTGTGTGTGTGTGTGTGTGTGTATGTGTCTGTGTGTCTGTGGGGACACAGACAAAGGCAAGATGGCCGACTCAAAGTGGTCACTGTGACCACATGACCTGAACAAAGAAGACTACAAAGATGGCGGTAAACAAAGAAACTACTAAAATGGCCGCTGAGACCACCTAGTGTGTGTGAGAGGGGAGGTGTGAGTTTCTTTGTTAGCCTAGCTCATGTAATCTAAAGGTACCAGGTTAGAGGGGGAAGGTTACCTTCATGCAGGTTCTAGGACTGAGACGTACTGCTATGTGTGTGAACATACGAGTACTCGATTAACTGTATGACTGACCACAACCTAAGCAAACATTACAACAACAAGACATCAATCAACAAGTACATTAACAAGTTAAGACTTCTGCTGATTAGCTATGCGGTGCTATGCTGTGCTGGGAGAGGTAAGGCCCAGTCCGTTAACGTTACCCAATCCTTGGAACAAGCAAAGAGGTCCTTTCCAGTGTTTTGTAAAGTCCAGTGAGTTTGGGGGGTTTCCTGGTGGAATAAAGTCCTGTCTGGCTGTGTTGCTTGCTGGTATCTCCTTTGTTCTCCTCACAGAGTTAGCTGTTCCATGCTAACTCTGCTACGACTCCTGTTGCTTGGAAAATCAGCTGGCCTTGTGTTGTAGCCGCTGATTCTGAAGAGGATTTGGTTCACTCTCAGTTAATCCGAAGCAGGTCGCTGTTGTGGAGGAGAAGAGTGTTTGCAGGCTGCTGGTTGCAGGCCGGCGAGAGAGCTAGTTTCTCAGGTAGCAGAGCTGACCTGGGCTGGGGCCTTGTTGCCCTTTGAAGAACCGAGAGGAGAGGGCTGGAGCTGCTCTCCAGAGCAAGCCAAGAAGGGAAGAGAGAGAGAAGGGGTCTAGAAGACTGGTTTTGTTTGGTGACACCCTTGGGGGTCACATGTCACACGCTGGCCCACACTGGCTGGCCAGTGGGGTCCGTGGGGGGGAAGGGTCATCCCCAGGTGTGAACCGTGAGGAACTGTGGGGTGTGAATTCCTTTGTCCAGTGGAGCAAAGAAACATTTGGTCTATTGAATGACTGAGTCCCAACAGTCCCCCCTTTGTTGTCAGGATGCCACCTGACGTGTCATCCTGAGAGCATAATGTATAGTCCATTTGTCATTTCATTCAACGGGTAATATCGGGGCATTTGTCAGCACTATCTATCTTGGCTAAGCAAGAACAATCAGGTTACAAAGCACTTGGTGTTAGTGAGGACAGGAAAGTCAGTGATGTTAGTTTGTTAAGGTGAGATATAGAGGGTGGCACCTAGAATGACAAGATTTGGAGTGTCTGGGTGAGTGTGCCATGTATATGCAGTGTCCTAAACTTGTATCTGATTTGATTCAGAATTTAGTTTGCTGCTGCTGCTGCTGACAAACCCATTGTGTCCATCTGGAAGAGTGTAGGGTACCCTGAGCCTACTTACTGTCAGTACTCAGTGCGGCGAACTCTGGAGCGCCGGTGCTTTAAGTTTTCTTTAACCTGTGGCACAAAGCTGTAGCACTTTGAGTAGCTGAAGGAAGAACATTCAGAGGCATTGTCACTGTCTGAATTAACGTGGTCAGAGATGACGTGGTCATTGTCTGATCCATGTGTTGACTGGTCCTGTGTCTGAGCCAGAATTTCTGCGTAAGGCCGTCTCCTGCTCCTATTGTGGGAGTGCCTATCTCTACGCACTTGGTGGGCGTGGCGGTTACGCTCAGCACCCATATGTGGCCTTTTATCACCCCCCTTCGATCTGTTCTGAGGGTGATCTTTTGAGGTTACATGTCTGTGTGACGCTAAGGTGTTTGAGTTGCTAGGCTCAGTTGTTTTCCCCCTTGCCTTGGAATTGACCATGGTTTCCCAAGCCATTTTTGTCATTTTCTTTATTTCCTGCATGGTGGGCTTACCTTGATGCGTCATCAGTGTAACATGAGTGCGTACACAGGGATGGAGGTTTCGTAGGAACAAAGACTTGAAGGTGGAGTTCTGCTCTAAGCCTGGTGTGTTCCTACCCTGAAAATATGCATGCCTCAAACGTTGGTAAAAGTCATTGGGATGTTCATGGCGGGAGTGTTTGATTTGAGAAGCTGCAACCAAAGATTCTATCTCATCTGCAGCAGGAGAGAATTCTTCTGTCAGTGCTTGACAGAGCTCTTTGTAGTCATCTCTGACACTGGGAGGCAGTGATTGCATAAACTTGTGGACTGCTTTTGAGCTGGTCTTCCACACAAGTTTAGTTTTCTCCCTTTGGGTTGCATGGGGCAAATCAATTAAGTTGTGATCTAACTCCCTAAAGTAGTTTTCAATATGTTGATCAGAGTTGTCTGGATCAAAATGTTCAATGTCCTTTGCTATGAACTCAAGCACTTCGAGGCGGGGGCACTGTGAGGTTCCTACTGATGAAGGCGAGACTAAGCTAGCTGGACTAGAGGAAGGAGCTGAACAGCGGTCATCACTCTCATGGAGGTGCAGAGAGGAGGCTGAACAGTCCGGAAAAGTTTTGGTCCTTCTGTTGGAGGGGTGAGCACAGGTGAAACTGTTATGCATCAGTGGCTGATGGGAACATGAATATCCTCTACCGGATAAACTACCTGTCTCTTCATTGTCAGTTTCAGGAAGATGGGAAGTCAGGTGGGTGTAACCTCTGTCTCTCAGTGGAGGTTGAGGAGCTGACTTCATTTCCCAGGACTTAGGGTCAGTTGGGAATTTGTCCCATCCTCTGAGTGGAGGCGGAGTTAACCTGTCATTAAGGGAAGAGTGTGAAGCAGAGAAACCAGAATCACAAGCACTGACCGATCGTGGTGGAGCAAAGCATTCTGATTTAACCCTTAACAATTCTTCCTTGTGTGAACAGAGGTCTACCTCTGCTGCATGCAGGTCTCCTAAGTAGCGCATGGCTTTCTTGTTAGCTTCCTTAACTTCCTGGAGGAGAAAAGCATTTTGAGCTCTAAGCGATTTTACCTCCTCCTCTAGGGCTGCTTGGCTCTGAAGTGAAATGCTGGTTTGCCTGTGGAAGTTCAACAGTACACATCTTAACAATGGGCCTTTGGATGCAGTCTGAGCATCACCTTTGTCACTGAGTAGCAAGTCTATTTCTTTACTGCACTCACTGGAATTTAACTTGCTGATAAATTCTAGGTAGCCAGGCTTCAGGCTCTGTGCTAGGGAAGAAATAAACTGCTCTACACAGGAGTTCTCCATTGTTGTGTCTGGGAAAGAGGGAGGTTAAACAAGTTTTTCACAAAACAAGAAGGCAATATAGTTGGCTGCGGTGTTGCGCTGGCAGACACCTTGTAGTGTAGTTTGGTAGTACACTAGCCTAACTAAACAATGCAGTGGTCTACACTATGGGGGGTAGCTTCCTGCGGAGGAGGGGCAGCTACACTAGTGGGCATAAAGATTAAGGACAGTAAAGGCAAGTGCAGGTTTACTGTCTGCTTAAGAAATGTTTCAAAAAGCAATGACTGAGATGCAAGGCAGTAACAGTCCAAAGATTATCTCTTCAAGTTGACTCAGGCTGTAATGCAAGGCAGTAACAGCTAGGTGCAGAACTTGGGTTTCACAGGGCTGGTAGCACGCTGTGGCTCTATCTCAGGCTCTATTTCTTACTCAGGCTGAAATGCTTGGCAGTAACAGCCAGGTATAAGCTCTCTGTGTTACACAGGGCTGTCGGCACACAGTGTTTAATGTTAAAGGGAGCAGCAATTCTGACAGCTTTACTAGATAGCATTGAACACGTGGTATTCAAATGCTGAACTGAGGTTCTTACATTTCCTACAGAATAAACTCAACTGGAATTGTTAGCAACAATAGCAGGCTCTTGATACTAAGGCTTAAGTGTTAGCTATTAATAACTGGAGGACGTCTAATATTACTTAAGGTAAAATTAGTAAACCAATTCTCACCACAGTGCACTTGTTTGTAAGTACACCTGGACGTTTACTCCTGTGGTGGACTAAAAAAATTTTTCAACCTTTGCGGTTTTGGCCAAATTATGAATTTAATATTGCACAATTATGAATATTTGCCAACAGTACTCGGCCTCACACGGGGCACCATTATGTTGGGTCTGAGCTCTATTAGTAACTGGAAATCATTATTACTCGGCCTCACACGGGGGCATCATTAGTACTCGGCCTCACCGGGCGGCACCATTATGTTAACAGTACTCTACCTCATGAGCTGGACACCAAATATGTTAGATTTCGGTTGTTTATCAATTTATTGGCTATCACAAATTAAGAAAATATTAATATTAATATTAATATTAAAGAATAACTTTAAAATGAATTAAAGTTCACGGGGCACCAGCCTAAACTAATAGGCAAAATAGCCAATATGCTTTTAGTCTCAATTTATTACAATTATTTTGGAACTCTGATTAATCATTAGCTTACTAACTATAACCAAATTACCAAATCAATAGTAAGTTACAGTTGAAGGATTGGAATTCTACCGAGTAGAGGTTGGCAATATTCACGCTTGTGCAACATTAAACACACCAGTAGTTATACTTAAAAAAAGGCATTTATTTACAATGGAGCAGAGTAAAGTACAATGTCTAATCTAGCATATACAGGTGTGTGTGTGTGTGTGTGTGTGTATGTGTCTGTGTGTCTGTGGGGACACAGACAAAGGCAAGATGGCCGACTCAAAGTGGTCACTGTGACCACATGACCTGAACAAAGAAGACTACAAAGATGGCGGTAAACAAAGAAACTACTAAAATGGCCGCTGAGACCACCTAGTGTGTGTGAGAGGGGAGGTGTGAGTTTCTTTGTTAGCCTAGCTCATGTAATCTAAAGGTACCAGGTTAGAGGGGGAAGGTTACCTTCATGCAGGTTCTAGGACTGAGACGTACTGCTATGTGTGTGAACATACGAGTACTCGATTAACTGTATGACTGACCACAACCTAAGCAAACATTACAACAACAAGACATCAATCAACAAGTACATTAACAAGTTAAGACTTCTGCTGATTAGCTATGCGGTGCTATGCTGTGCTGGGAGAGGTAAGGCCCAGTCCGTTAACGTTACCCAATCCTTGGAACAAGCAAAGAGGTCCTTTCCAGTGTTTTGTAAAGTCCAGTGAGTTTGGGGGGTTTCCTGGTGGAATAAAGTCCTGTCTGGCTGTGTTGCTTGCTGGTATCTCCTTTGTTCTCCTCACAGAGTTAGCTGTTCCATGCTAACTCTGCTACGACTCCTGTTGCTTGGAAAATCAGCTGGCCTTGTGTTGTAGCCGCTGATTCTGAAGAGGATTTGGTTCACTCTCAGTTAATCCGAAGCAGGTCGCTGTTGTGGAGGAGAAGAGTGTTTGCAGGCTGCTGGTTGCAGGCCGGCGAGAGAGCTAGTTTCTCAGGTAGCAGAGCTGACCTGGGCTGGGGCCTTGTTGCCCTTTGAAGAACCGAGAGGAGAGGGCTGGAGCTGCTCTCCAGAGCAAGCCAAGAAGGGAAGAGAGAGAGAAGGGGTCTAGAAGACTGGTTTTGTTTGGTGACACCCTTGGGGGTCACATGTCACACGCTGGCCCACACTGGCTGGCCAGTGGGGTCCGTGGGGGGGAAGGGTCATCCCCAGGTGTGAACCGTGAGGAACTGTGGGGTGTGAATTCCTTTGTCCAGTGGAGCAAAGAAACATTTGGTCTATTGAATGACTGAGTCCCAACAGTGGCGAAGTAATTGGATGTAGGTTAAAGACGGAAAAAAGCTACGAACTCACGATGAAAGATGAAAACGGGAAAATAAAGATCATGGATGGACTGAAGATCAGGAATAACATAATAGCAGTGAAGGAGTTGGGGAGCGGAGAGATGGTGGTTTCTTTTATTAATTTGCCGACATATGTTGAGGACGGGGCGATAATGGACAAGTTGAGAGACTGGGGTGTG
>NC_079384.1:22615870-22628370 GCF_021018895.1 Seriola aureovittata | reverse complement strand
CCGGCAGTTTTACTGTTCGGGGGAGGCTTATTTGAGTTTTTTTTTCATGTTTTCTCTGACGGATTTAATGGTGACGGAAGCGGGAAATGGCTCATTGATGACGGAAATGGATTACGGACATAAAACAAGTCAAGATGTAGCGGAGAAAGAAGTGAATGAGTGGGAAGTAGTTGAAACAAAAGAACAGAGAGTTAGAAGAAAGAGTTTGAAAAAAAAAAGTAGCGAAGAGAGCACGGGAACAGCTGATTCAGCGATGACGGCGCCGGCGAGAGGAGAGAGAGAGGAGAGAGAGCGGCGAGCAGCACTGACAGCTACAACGGGCAGAGGACTTAGGAGCGAGACCGGAGGAGCCGTGAGGGAGAGCGGAGATGGAGATCGGACCACGCCGCGACTCCATGGAGCTCCGAGAGCGGCAGCGGAGAGGGAGAGAGCAGCGGCGGGAGAGAGAGAGAAAGCAGCAGCGGCGGGCGAGCGAGAGGCGAGCGGCGGAGAGGAGAGAGAGACTGGAGCAGTCGGTGAGAGACAGCAGCGACAAGGAACAACAAAGCAGGCAGTTGGGAATATATACGATCGAGAATTAACAGCGAGCCTGGAAGTGACCGGACAAGACGAGGTCCCGGTGCTGGAACTCATGAGAGCCATCCGAGCTCTGTGTGGGGGGCTTATTGCCTGCAGAGCGACCGGTGCCAGGACGTATGAGATAACTATGTCTCATGCCAAGGGGAAGGAGCGGCTCCTAGACGGTTTCAAAATAGGTAACACAAGCATTTTAGTTAAAAACCTTTGTAACGATGAGTTAATGGTTTCCTTTCTAAACTTACCTGCGTATATCACAGACGATGAAATCATGCAAAAGCTTGAGGGATGGGGTGTATCGGCTGCATCCGCTATTAGAAGGAGGATGTGGCCGGGCACACAAGTAGCGGACGGGACGATGTTTTTAAAAGTTAAATTTAATGACAAGGTGCAATCGTTACCGTATTCAGCGCGGTTTGAAACAGTAATGGGACCTGAATACTTCCGTGTGATACATGACAGACAAGCAAAAGTTTGCAGGATGTGCCTCCAGCCGGGGCACATCCTGAGAGATTGTCCGGAGTTCTCCTGTCACAAGTGCGGAGTCCAGGGACATTATGCGAGGGAGTGCAGCAGCCAACAAAAAAAGATTAAAAAATGTGAGGTGTGCTGCAACCTGATGGAGGAATGTAGCTGTAATTACAGTGAGTCTGATGTTGTGGCGGGGTCCGGATCGGAGGCACCGTCAACAGAGGCGGAGGACATGAGTGAGGAGGAGGAGGAAGGAGAAGAGGCCGGTGAGGGGGGCAGCGGCACCGTGGAAGCGGCTGACAGAGAGGGTCTCCCCCAGCGGAGGGCTACAAGCCTCGCAAAAGCCGCACAGAGCCTGGCCACAAAGCTGGTCGAGAGCAGAGACGGGCTGAGTGTAAACTCTGGTCCCCGAGAGAGAGGAAAGGGCAAGGGCGGAAACGGGCTCGCAGAGGGGCCGGAGCCGTCCATTGCCCTGGAATCGATGGACGTGGGGGAGACTCTGAGCGATCTGCAGCAGGCGGCAGCCGCACCCCCCAGAGCGCCGGCTTCGACCTCCCCGACTCAGCAGGGGGAATCAGACGGTGACTCTGAGATGGACGTCGCCACCATCCAGAGCATCAGGAAGCAGCACACCTCTACTATAGCCGCTAGAACTAAGAAAAGGAAGAAAGAAAAAAGAACGATGAATAAACTAGGTGTTTAAAAAACATTTTTTTGTTACAATGTTGCTGCTGCACTCCCTGAACATCAATGGTCTCCGCACTTGTGGCAGGATGAAAAATATATTAAGTAATCCAGCCTGCGATGTCCTATGTCTCCAGGAGACAAGATGGGATGAGGACAGCTTAAAAGCAGCAACAAAGATAAATAAAGGGGAAATATATTATAATAATGGAACTAATAAATCATGTGGAATAGCTACTATAATAAATACTAATATGATAGAAAATAGTAAACTAATATATAAGGATAATGAAGGTAGAATATTAATTATAGATATCATAGTAAATAATAGTACCTTTAGAATAATCAATGTATATGCCAGTAATTGTGAAAAAGAAAGGAAAGAGATGTTTAATAAAATAGGAAGATGGGTAAATAACAAAACTTTAATAGTTGGGGACTTTAATACAGTGTTAACAAAATCGGATATATCTGTAAATAATGTATATAAAAATGACAGCAGTAGAACAGCATTATATGAATTGATGAACAATTATAACTTGATGGATATATGGAGAATACAGAATCCTTTAAAAAGAACATTCTCAAGAAGACAGGTGGTAAAGGGTACATTAAGACAATCAAGACTAGACTTATGTTTAGCGGCCCCAGAAGTGATTAAGAAAATTAACAAAACAACGTACAAATTTAATACATGGAGTGATCATGCAACTCTGGAGTGTCTGCTGGACTCGGTAGGGGGGATCAAGGGAGGAGGCACCTGGTGCCTCAACTCCAGCCTCCTGATGGACCCGGCATATGTCAAAAAAAATCAAAAACTTACTTAGTTACGCTAGAACAGAAATGCAAATAGATAATAATTATATAGAAAGATGGGACAATATAAAAGAAAGAATCAAAAAAGCAAGTATCAATTATAGCAAAGAGAAAAAATGGAAAGAAAAACAAGAAGAACAGAATATCAGAAAGCAACTAGAAGAAGAACTGATATTAATAGATAACCAAAGAAATAGAAGCTGTGAAAAGTATGAATTATATAAAAATCAATTAAATAATATAGAAAGGGAAAGATGTAAAGGGGCTGCAGTTAGGAGTAGATTTCAAAATCTGGTAGATGGGGAGAAGTGCACAGCTTTTTTTCTGGGGATGGAAAAGCAAAAACAGAATAAAACTATAATAGAAGAATTGAAAGATAGAAGCAATAACATACACACAGATAGAATAGAGATACTAGAAATTATTAAAGAATACTATACGAATTTATTCAAAGAAGAAGGAAGCAACAATGAAAAAACAGAAAAAATATTATCATATGTAGACAAAAAAATTAACATGGAGGATAAAGAATGGTGTGACAGCAAATTAACATTAAAAGAAATAGAAGTGACAATAGACAACTTAAACAAGAATAAAAGTCCAGGATCTGATGGCTTAACAGCAGAATTTTACATCAGGTTTAAGGAACAGCTGGCCCCCCTGCTGCTCGACCTCTACCATACAATGCAAGAACAACAAAAAACACCAAAATCTTTCACTACAGGTATGATTACAGTAATTTATAAGAATAAAGGAGAAAGAAACATAATATCCAACTATAGACCAATAAGCCTGCTAAATACAGATTACAAGATACTCACCAAAACCTTGGCCAATAGAATAAAACAGACATTAAATCAAATAATTAGTATAAATCAGGCCTACAGCATACCCAGTAGAAACATCCAAGATTCAATTGCTACAATAAGAGATACAGTAAGAGGAATGACAGCACAGGGGGGGCTTCTGCTAACAATAGACCTTGAAAAGGCATTTGACAGAGTAGAACACCAGTTTCTCTACAAAGTATTAGGGGAATTTGGATACGGGAATGGGTTTATAAATTGGATACAGTTATTGTACAAAAACGCCAAAAGTGTAATAAAATGCAATGGAATGATAACAGACAGTATTCAAATTAGAAGATCGGTGAGGCAAGGATGTCCGCTGTCAGGCCTGCTATATAGCATAGTGGCAGAGCCACTAGCTCAAGCGATAATTAAAGATAAAGAAATAACAGGAATACAAACACCCAAAAACAGTACTATTAAAATAACTCAATACGCGGATGACATTACAATAACAGTCAAATCAGGTAAATGCATAGACAAAATCATGGAACATTTCAAAACTTACAGCAAAGCATCAGGAGCAAAAATAAACATAACCAAATCTGAAATAGGTCAACTTGGAAGGGTGAATAACTACGTAAATAAATGGGGATTTAGGGTAAACAATGGGTGTAGGAAAATATTAGGAGTATATATAGGAGAGAATGAGGGTGAGGCTAGGGACAGAGGGTGGAGGGAAATGATAGGGAAATTGCAAGGGATTTTAAACTTGTGGAGAGCAAGAGGTTTAACACTGAAAGGAAAGGTAATTGTAGTTAATGCTCTGATACTGTCAAAAATTAATCATTTAATGGGAACCTGTGAGCTGCCGCAATGGGCACTTAAATCGCTGACAGCAGCAATCTCCTCCTTCCTTTGGAGGGGAAAGGGAAATTCGATAGCTCACAGAGTGTTAATTGCTAATAAAAAGGAGGGGGGCTTAGGATTAATTGACATAGGTGCAAAAAAAGATGCATTCAGGGTTAAAATTATCAGAAATTTTCTAGATCCGGACCGGCAGTACCCCTGGGAGGACTGGTTGGCCAGCTACCTGGCCGAGTACGGGGAGAAAGATGCATACAATCTGTGCTCGCTCCTCCCCAGAAAAGTCAGGAATGGCCTGCCTGGCTTCTACCAGGAGGTACTTGAGGCTTGGGGAAAGATTCTGCCCCACCTCTGGCCCAAGTGCAGTAATAAAGAGCATGTGCTGCAATTACCTTTCTTGAACAGTCTCTTCTTTATATATGAGGGGAGAGTTCTGATCAGCGGTCCGATGAGAGAGGCTGGGCTAACGAGGGTGGGTCAAGTGATTGATGAGAGAGGAGATTTTAATGTTGAATTGATATGCAAAAAAATGAGAGAGAGAAAAATAATGTATAGAAAAGAAAGCATAAGAAAACTGAAAGAGAAATTTGAACAAACCCTCGACCCTGCGTGGCGAGGTTTGCTAAAAGAGAATAAAAAAGGTATTGGAGCTGCTCTTCCCCAACTGGAATACATAGAAAAGGACAACAGAAAAAGACTAGAAAATGTCCAAACGAAGACATGGTACAGGTTGCTGGTAGAGAAAATCAAAAGGACACCTACTGCAGAACATACCTGGGAAAAACAATACCCCTTCAAAGAAATTAAAAAAATATGGACAAATATAGACATACCACTAATAGACGGCATGACAAGAAACCTGGACTTTAACATTCGACACAGAAGGATATACACGGGAATCATCTTGCACCAAATCAACAAACAGAAATACTCGAGGAATTGCACAATATGCAGACAAGAACCAGAGGACATTGAACACATATTTCAAACATGCATAGAAGCAAAGCAGTTACAGTTATATATAAAATCAATCTTACAGGAACATTGCAATTTAAAAATACACAACAATACGGACTGGTTATGGACTTGGTTATTTGGAATTACAGGAACACATCCAAATAAGAATAACACACTGATCAACACAATCCTAGCGCTGGCAAGAAAAACAATATGGATAAATAGGAATTACAAACTATTTGAACAAAAAACAGTCAATGTAAAGAAACTTTTTCAAAACACACTCAAGGCACATATTAGAACAATTTATAGGGCAAACAAGGACACTTTTGATAAACATTTCACAAGACACAACACTTTAATGAAGGGAGGGAATGAGGGAAACTTGTGGTTTATGTTATAGTGTTTTCTTTTAGAGTCTGTGCTTTGATAGGTGAGTCATGGGAAAGTATGGATTGAGTTCTTGTTTACTTTATTTATTGATTTATTGATTGATTGATTTATTTATTGATTTTATTTTATTTTTTGTTTATTTTTTTTTTTTTTTTATTTTTTTATTTTTTTTTTTTATTATTATTATTATTTTTATTATTATTATTATTATTTTTTTTTTGATCGTAGTGTTATTAAGGCTACGGTTTCTTTATGGTAAAGGAGGGGGATTTATTTATACACTTAGAGGGTGTGTAATGTCATGTTTGATAAATGTATGTCCTGTCAAATGGATTGTATTGTAAATACAGATTGTGCTATATTTTTTGATAATAAAAGATAAAAAAAAAAAAACACGCCCGATCTCGTCCGATCTCGGAAGCCAAGCAGGGTCGGGCCTGGTTAGTACTTGGATGGGAGACCGCCTGGGAATACCAGGTGCTGTAAGCTTTTTGGCATCTCTTTGCAATCAGCAGAGGACGCTGCTGCTCCTGCTTCAACAACCTGTTACTCTGCACCTGGCTGCACTTTTGGGGACGGGACAGCACAGATCACAATGTAGTGACACTTTTGTATTAAAATGTTACAAAGTTGACATGTTGAGAGCCAAAGCAACAAGCAAACGCTGAAAAGGAAAGGCTCCTGCGCTAGACATAAACACGTAGCTTCGTGCATGAAGGACATGATCGTCATGTTTAAAGAGGGTATTTGTCGCGCTCCCTCTCGCTTACGGCCATACCACTCTGAACACGCCCGATCTCGTCCGATCTCGGAAGCCAAGCAGGGTCGGGCCTGGTTAGTACTTGGATGGGAGACCGCCTGGGAATACCAGGTGCTGTAAGCTTTTTGGCATCTCTTTGCAATCAGCAGAGGACGCTGCTGCTCCTGCTTCAACAACCTGTTACTCTGCACCTGGCTGCACTTTTGGGGACGGGACAGCACAGATCACAATGTAAAGACCCTTTTGTATTAAAATGTTACAAAGTTGACATGTTGAGAGCCAAAGCAACAAGCAAACGCTGAAAAGGAAAGGCTCCTGCGCTAGACATAAACACGTAGCTTCGTGCATGAAGGACATGATCGTCATGTTTAAAGAGGGTATTTGTCGCGCTCCCTCTCGCTTACGGCCATACCACTCTGAACACGCCCGATCTCGTCCGATCTCGGAAGCCAAGCAGGGTCGGGCCTGGTTAGTACTTGGATGGGAGACCGCCTGGGAATACCAGGTGCTGTAAGCTTTTTGGCATCTCTTTGCAATCAGCAGAGGACGCTGCTGCTCCTGCTTCAACAACCTGTTACTCTGCACCTGGCTGCACTTTCGGGGACGGGACAGCACAGATCACAATGTAAAGACCCTTTTGTATTAAAATGTTACAAAGTTGACATGTTGAGAGCCAAAGCAACAAGCAAACGCTGAAAAGGAAAGGCTCCTGCGCTAGACATAAACACGTAGCTTCGTGCATGAAGGACATGATCGTCATGTTTAAAGAGGGTATTTGTCGCGCTCCCTCTCGCTTACGGCCATACCACTCTGAACACGCCCGATCTCGTCCGATCTCGGAAGCCAAGCAGGGTCGGGCCTGGTTAGTACTTGGATGGGAGACCGCCTGGGAATACCAGGTGCTGTAAGCTTTTTGGCATCTCTTTGCAATCAGCAGAGGACGCTGCTGCTCCTGCTTCAACAACCTGTTACTCTGCACCTGGCTGCACTTTCGGGGACGGGACAGCACAGATCACAATGTAAAGACACTTTTGTATTAAAATGTTACAAAGTTGACATGTTGAGAGCCAAAGCAACAAGCAAACGCTGAAAAGGAAAGGCTCCTGCGCTAGACATAAACACGTAGCTTCGTGCATGAAGGACATGATCGTCATGTTTAAAGAGGGTATTTGTCGCGCTCCCTCTCGCTTACGGCCATACCACTCTGAACACGCCCGATCTCGTCCGATCTCGGAAGCCAAGCAGGGTCGGGCCTGGTTAGTACTTGGATGGGAGACCCCTGGGAATACCAGGTGCTGTAAGCTTTTTCGCATCTCTTTGCAATCAGCAGAGGACGCTGCTGCTCCTGCTTCAACAACCTGTTACTCTGCACCTGGCTGCACTTTTGGGGACAGCACAGATCACAATGTAAAGACACTTTTGTATTAAAATGTTACAAAGTTGACATGTTGAGAGCCAAAGCAACAAGCAAACGCTGAAAAGGAAAGGCTCCTGCGCTAGACATAAACACGTAGCTTCGTGCATGAAGGACATGATCGTCATGTTTAAAGAGGGTATTTGTCGCGCTCCCTCTCGCTTACGGCCATACCACTCTGAACACGCCCGATCTCGTCCGATCTCGGAAGCCAAGCAGGGTCGGGCCTGGTTAGTACTTGGATGGGAGACCGCCTGGGAATACCAGGTGCTGTAAGCTTTTTGGCATCTCTTTGCAATCAGCAGAGGACGCTGCTGCTCCTGCTTCAACAACCTGTTACTCTGCACCTGGCTGCACTTTTGGGGACGGGACAGCACAGATCACAATGTAAAGACACTTTTGTATTAAAATGTTACAAAGTTGACATGTTGAGAGCCAAAGCAACAAGCAAACGCTGAAAAGGAAAGGCTCCTGCGCTAGACATAAACACGTAGCTTCGTGCATGAAGGACATGATCGTCATGTTTAAAGAGGGTATTTGTCGCACTCCCTCTCGCTTACGGCCATACCACTCTGAACACGCCCGATCTCGTCCGATCTCGGAAGCCAAGCAGGGTGGGGCCTGGTTAGTACTTGGATGGGAGACCGCCTGGGAATACCAGGTGCTGTAAGCTTTTTCGCATCTCTTTGCAATCAGCAGAGGACGCTGCTGCTCCTGCTTCAACAACCTGTTACTCTGCACCTGGCTGCACTTTTGGGGACAGCACAGATCACAATGTAAAGACACTTTTGTATTAAAATGTTACAAAGTTGACATGTTGAGAGCCAAAGCAACAAGCAAACGCTGAAAAGGAAAGGCTCCTGCGCTAGACATAAACACGTAGCTTCGTGCATGAAGGACATGATCGTCATGTTTAAAGAGGGTATTTGTCGCGCTCCCTCTCGCTTACGGCCATACCACTCTGAACACGCCCGATCTCGTCCGATCTCGGAAGCCAAGCAGGGTGGGGCCTGGTTAGTACTTGGATGGGAGACCGCCTGGGAATACCAGGTGCTGTAAGCTTTTTGGCATCTCTTTGCAATCAGCAGAGGACGCTGCTGCTCCTGCTTCAACAACCTGTTACTCTGCACCTGGCTGCACTTTTGGGGACGGGACAGCACAGATCACAATGTAAAGACACTTTTGTATTAAAATGTTACAAAGTTGACATGTTGAGAGCCAAAGCAACAAGCAAACGCTGAAAAGGAAAGGCTCCTGCGCTAGACATAAACACGTAGCTTCGTGCATGAAGGACATGATCGTCATGTTTAAAGAGGGTATTTGTCGCGCTCCCTCTCGCTTACTGCCATACCACTCTGAACACGCCCGATCTCGTCCGATCTCGGAAGCCAAGCAGGGTCGGGCCTGGTTAGTACTTGGATGGGAGACCGCCTGGGAATACCAGGTGCTGTAAGCTTTTTGGCATCTCTTTGCAATCAGCAGAGGACGCTGCTGCTCCTGCTTCAACAACCTGTTACTCTGCACCTGGCTGCACTTTTGGGGACGGGACAGCACAGATCACAATGTAAAGACACTTTTGTATTAAAATGTTACAAAGTTGACATGTTGAGAGCCAAAGCAACAAGCAAACGCTGAAAAGGAAAGGCTCCTGCGCTAGACATAAACACGTAGCTTCGTGCATGAAGGACATGATCGTCATGTTTAAAGAGGGTATTTGTCGCGCTCCCTCTCGCTTACGGCCATACCACTCTGAACACGTCCGATCTCGGAAGCCAAGCAGGGTCGGGCCTGGTTAGTACTTGGATGGGAGACCGCCTGGGAATACCAGGTGCTGTAAGCTTTTTGGCATCTCTTTGCAATCAGCAGAGGACGCTGCTGCTCCTGCTTCAACAACCTGTTACTCTGCACCTGGCTGCACTTTTGGGGACGGGACAGCACAGATCACAATGTAAAGACACTTTTGTATTAAAATGTTACAAAGTTGACATGTTGAGAGCCAAAGCAACAAGCAAACGCTGAAAAGGAAAGGCTCCTGCGCTAGACATAAACACGTAGCTTCGTGCATGAAGGACATGATCGTCATGTTTAAAGAGGGTATTTGTCGCCCTCCCTCTCGCTTACGGCCATACCACTCTGAACACGCCCGATCTCGTCCGATCTCGGAAGCCAAGCTGGGTCGGGCCTGGTTAGTACTTGGATGGGAGACCGCCTGGGAATACCAGGTGCTGTAAGCTTTTTGGCATCTCTTTGCAATCAGCAGAGGACGCTGCTGCTCCTGCTTCAACAACCTGTTACTCTGCACCTGGCTGCACTTTTGGGGACGGGACAGCACAGATCACAATGTAAAGACACTTTTGTATTAAAATGTTACAAAGTTGACATGTTGAGAGCCAAAGCAACAAGCAAACGCTGAAAAGGAAAGGCTCCTGCGCTAGACATAAACACGTAGCTTCGTGCATGAAGGACATGATCGTCATGTTTAAAGAGGGTATTTGTCGCGCTCCCTCTCGCTTACGGCCATACCACTCTGAACACGCCCGATCTCGTCCGATCTCGGAAGCCAAGCAGGGTCGGGCCTGGTTAGTACTTGGATGGGAGACCGCCTGGGAATACCAGGTGCTGTAAGCTTTTTGGCATCTCTTTGCAATCAGCAGAGGACGCTGCTGCTCCTGCTTCAACAACCTGTTACTCTGCACCTGGCTGCACTTTTGGGGACGGGACAGCACAGATCACAATGTAAAGACCCTTTTGTATTAAAATGTTACAAAGTTGACATGTTGAGAGCCAAAGCAACAAGCAAACGCTGAAAAGGAAAGGCTCCTGCGCTAGACATAAACACGTAGCTTCGTGCATGAAGGACATGATCGTCATGTTTAAAGAGGGTATTTGTCGCGCTCCCTCTCGCTTACGGCCATACCACTCTGAACACGCCCGATCTCGGAAGCCAAGCAGGGTCGGGCCTGGTTAGTACTTGGATGGGAGACCGCCTGGGAATACCAGGTGCTGTAAGCTTTTTGGCATCTCTTTGCAATCAGCAGAGGACGCTGCTGCTCCTGCTTCAACAACCTGTTACTCTGCACCTGGCTGCACTTTTGGGGACGGGACAGCACAGATCACAATGTAAAGACCCTTTTGTATTAAAATGTTACAAAGTTGACATGTTGAGAGCCAAAGCAACAAGCAAACGCTGAAAAGGAAAGGCTCCTGCGCTAGACATAAACACGTAGCTTCGTGCATGAAGGACATGATCGTCATGTTTAAAGAGGGTATTTGTCGCGCTCCCTCTCGCTTACGGCCATACCACTCTGAACACGCCCGATCTCGTCCGATCTCGGAAGCCAAGCAGGGTCGGGCCTGGTTAGTACTTGGATGGGAGACCGCCTGGGAATACCAGGTGCTGTAAGCTTTTTGGCATCTCTTTGCAATCAGCAGAGGACGCTGCTGCTCCTGCTTCAACAACCTGTTACTCTGCACCTGGCTGCACTTTCGGGGACGGGACAGCACAGATCACAATGTAAAGACACTTTTGTATTAAAATGTTACAAAGTTGACATGTTGAGAGCCAAAGCAACAAGCAAACGCTGAAAAGGAAAGGCTCCTGTGCTAGACATAAACACGTAGCTTCGTGCATGAAGGACATGATCGTCATGTTTAAAGAGGGTATTTGTCGCGCTCCCTCTCGCTTACGGCCATACCACTCTGAACACGCCCGATCTCGTCCGATCTCGGAAGCCAAGCAGGGTCGGGCCTGGTTAGTACTTGGATGGGAGACCGCCTGGGAATACCAGGTGCTGTAAGCTTTTTGGCATCTCTTTGCAATCAGCAGAGGACGCTGCTGCTCCTGCTTCAACAACCTGTTACTCTGCACCTGGCTGCACTTTTGGGGACGGGACAGCACAGATCACAATGTAAAGACACTTTTGTATTAAAATGTTACAAAGTTGACATGTTGAGAGCCAAAGCAACAAGCAAACGCTGAAAAGGAAAGGCTCCTGCGCTAGACATAAACACGTAGCTTCGTGCATGAAGGACATGATCGTCATGTTTAAAGAGGGTATTTGTCGCGCTCCCTCTCGCTTACGGCCATACCACTCTGAACACGAGTTTCCGGTTCCGGAGTGTGCACGTGTGGAGGGAGAGGACGAGAGAAGAGCGACAAATTTAACGAGACAAACATTTCTAAAACAACAAAAAAGAACAAGTGTTGAAATTAAGAAGGTGGAGGCTCTTTCCCCTAGCAGCGGGAGCTGTAAAGGGGAGGAGTATAACAAAAAGGAAGGACATTACGGCACTGATTAAACGAAATGGAAAAGACGACGGCAAAAACAATGGAGAAACGGAACGGGACAATGACAGTAACGACGGACAAAGTTATGGCGGGTGAAAGATCGGCTGGAATCGAGAAGGAAAGGACGGAGGCAGCGGAGAGGAGTGAGGTGAGGAAGACGAGAGAAGACGGTGGAGGGAGAAAAGGAGCGTTAATGGCGGAGACGGTAGCAGCGGCGGGAGCATCCGCAAGTGCGGCGAGAGATGGAGCGAGACGGGACGCAGCAGATATAAGGAGCGGAGAGAGAGAAAAGACGACGGGGGACGAGATAAGAAAAGAGCTAGTGGTGAATGTGGAGATGGACGGTGAAGAGAAAATAGGTATGTTACAACTGTTGAGAGCAGTGGAAAATACGTGTGGAAGAGTGGTGGGTTGCAGGACTAAATATGATGGAAAATGGGAACTGACAATGGGGAATGCGAGGGGCAGAGAAAGACTGTTGGATGG
>NC_079384.1:22590194-22615370 GCF_021018895.1 Seriola aureovittata | reverse complement strand
TTTAGTTTTTTCCGAAATACCAAATTAAAGTAAATACAATACAATAATGGAAGAACTGAGAAATAACAATCACAACATTTTTAATGACTTTCCAATTCTCTTAATTTTTTTTACAGGCTTATGGTTTTTATCAACCTCTACCTGTCAATGTAAACACACTTAATTCATATTTTGCAATTTCAAAGGTTTTCTTTACAAATCCCTTGACAGCTGGATGAAACATCACTACTGTTTATGGTCTTAAGGTCCTACCAGGAGCTGATCACAACAAAGTGTCAGTAAAAAAACTTCTGAATCTGTGGCCTCAGACTCACTTGAGAGCATTCTGTGTGTCCTGTTTCAGCTCACTGAAGAAAGCGATTTTAAACTGGTGTCTGACAAACAGCAACTGGGAACACAGAGAGGGATCTCACATGAAACAGTGGCTTATAAGGAATGTCAAGTTACTTTCAGGCTTTCTTTCCATGTTGAGAAGCGTTGTACAATGTGGTTATTCTGCATCAGAATTAGTGGCTGTAGTGTGGTTGTGCATACCTGATGTGTTGTCTTGTTGAGGAACTCCTTGTGCGATTTGACACGACGGATCTCAGTGTAGTAGTATGTCTGAGCATGTTCATAGAAGGCATTCTCCAACCTGCAGGAACACAGACATCATCTGAGTGGAACCAGTGAAGTACCATGGCTGTAATTTCACCTTTCTGCCCTACCGGGGACCATGCTGTATTTACTTTATTGTTAACTACCTTATTCATCTTTTGCAGTAGAAAAGCAATTTCAGACCCCCAGCCAACAAAAAAAGCTGTTGGGGGCAGGCAAACTTCCTTGATCTCTCTGCCTGATGCACTTCCAGACACTAAGATATACGTAAATTAATTTTTTTCCTCTCTTTTTTACAGCTCAATGAACTCCCTTCCTCACACACCAAACAAAGGGCGTGTTCAGAGTGGTATGGCCGTAAGCGAGAGGGAGCGCGACAAATACCCTCTTTAAACATGATGATCATGTCCTTCATGCACGAAGCTAGGTGTTTATGTCTAGCGCAGGAGCCTTTCCTTTTCAGCGTTTGCTTGTTGCTTCGGCTCTCAACATGTCAACTTTGTAACATTTTAATACAAAAGTGTCTTTACATTGTGATCTGTGCTGTCCCCAAAAGTGCAGCCAGGTGCAGAGTAACAGGTTGTTGAAGCAGGAGCAGCAGCGTCCTCTGCTGATTGCAAAGAGATGCGAAAAAGCTTACAGCACCTGGTATTCCCAGGCGGTCTCCCATCCAAGTACTAACCAGGCCCGACCCTGCTTGGCTTCCGAGATCGGACGAGATCGGGCGTGTTCAGAGTGGTATGGCCGTAAGCGAGAGGGAGCGCGACAAATACCCTCTTTAAACATGATGATCATGTCCTTCATGCACGAAGCTAGGTGTTTATGTCTAGCGCAGGAGCCTTTCCTTTTCAGCGTTTGCTTGTTGCTTCGGCTCTCAACATGTCAACTTTGTAACATTTTAATACAAAAGTGTCTTTACATTGTGATCTGTGCTGTCCCCAAAAGTGCAGCCAGGTGCAGAGTAACAGGTTGTTGAAGCAGGAGCAGCAGCGTCCTCTGCTGATTGCAAAGAGATGCGAAAAAGCTTACAGCACCTGGTATTCCCAGGCGGTCTCCCATCCAAGTACTAACCAGGCCCGACCCTGCTTGGCTTCCGAGATCGGAC
This sequence comes from Seriola aureovittata, assembly GCF_021018895.1. NCBI lineage: Eukaryota > Metazoa > Chordata > Actinopteri > Carangiformes > Carangidae > Seriola > Seriola aureovittata. The sequence continues at coordinate 22,613,668 of NC_079384.1, read as the reverse complement.
GAGATCGGGCGTGTTCAGAGTGGTATGGCCGTAAGCGAGAGGGAGCGCGACAAATACCCTCTTTAAACATGATGATCATGTCCTTCATGCACGAAGCTACGTGTTTATGTCTAGCGCAGGAGCCTTTCCTTTTCAGCGTTTGCTTGTTGCTTTGGCTCTCAACATGTCAACTTTGTAACATTTTAATACAAAAGTGTCTTTACATTGTGATCTGTGCTGTCCCCAAAAGTGCAGCCAGGTGCAGAGTAACAGGTTGTTGAAGCAGGAGCAGCAGCGTCCTCTGCTGATTGCAAAGAGATGCGAAAACGCTTACAGCACCTGGTATTCCCAGGCGGTCTCCCATCCAAGTACTAACCAGGCCCGACCCTGCTTGGCTTCCAAGATCGGACGAGATCGGGCGTGTTCAGAGTGGTATGGCCGTAAGCGAGCGAGAGGGAGCGCGACAAATACCCTCTTTAAACATGATGATCATGTCCTTCATGCACGAAGCTAGGTGTTTATGTCTAGCGCAGGAGCCTTTCCTTTTCAGCGTTTGCTTGTTGCTTTGGCTCTCAACATGTCAACTTTGTAACATTTTAATACAAAAGTGTCTTTACATTGTGATCTGTGCTGTCCCCAAAAGTGCAGCCAGGTGCAGAGTAACAGGTTGTTGAAGCAGGAGCAGCAGCGTCCTCTGCTGATTGCAAAGAGATGCGAAAAAGCTTACAGCACCTGGTATTCCAAGGCGGTCTCCCATCCAAGTACTAACCAGGCCCGACCCTGCTTGGCTTCCGAGATCGGACGAGATCGGGCGTGTTCAGAGTGGTATGGCCGTAAGCGAGAGGGAGCGCGACAAATACCCTCTTTAAACATGATGATCATGTCCTTCATGCACGAAGCTAGGTGTTTATGTCTAGCGCAGGAGCCTTTCCTTTTCAGCGTTTGCTTGTCGCTTTGGCTCTCAACATGTTAACTTTGTAACATTTTAATAAAAAAGTGTCTTTAAATTGTGATATGTGCTGTCCCCAAAAGTGCAGCCAGGTGCAGAGTAACAGGTTGTTGAAGCAGGAGCAGCAGCGTCCTCTGCTGATTGCAAAGAGATGCGAAAAAGCTTACAGCACCTGGTATTCCCAGGCGGTCTCCCATCCAAGTACTAACCAGGCCCGACCCTGCTTGGCTTCCGAGATCGGACGAGATCGGGCGCGTTCAGAGTGGTATGGCCGTAAGCGAGAGGGAGCGCGACAAATACCCTCTTTAAACATGATGATCATGTCCTTCATGCACGAAGCTAGGTCTTTATGTCTAGCGCAGGAGCCTTTCCTTTTCAGCGTTTGCTTGTTGCTTTGGCTCTCAACATGTTAACTTTGTAACATTTTAATAAAAAAGTGTCTTTAAATTGTGATCTGTGCTGTCCCCAAAAGTGCAGCCAGGTGCAGAGTAACAGGTTGTTGAAGCAGGAGCAGCGGCGTCCTCTGCTGATTGCAAAGAGATGCGAAAAAGCTTACAGCACCTGGTATTCCCAGGCGGTCTCCCATCCAAGTACTAACCAGGCCCGACCCTGCTTAGCTTCCGAGATCGAACGAGATTGGGCGCATTCAGAGTGGTATGGCCGTAAGCGAGAGGGAGCGCGACAAATACCCTCTTTAAACATGATGATCATGTCCTTCATGCACGAAGCTAGGTCTTTATGTCTAGCGCAGGAGCCTTTCCTTTTCAGCGTTTGCTTGTTGCTTTGGCTCTCAACATGTCAACTTTGTAACATTTTAATACAAAAGTGTCTTTACATTGTGATCTGTGCTGTCCCCAAAAGTGCAGCCAGGTGCAGAGTAACAGGTTGTTGAAGCAGGAGCAGCAGCGTCCTCTGCTGATTGCAAAGAGATGCGAAAAAGCTTACAGCACCTGGTATTCCCAGGCGGTCTCCCATCCAAGTACTAACCAGGCCCGACCCTGCTTGGCTTCCGAGATCGGACGAGATCGGGCGCGTTCAGAGTGGTATGGCCGTAAGCGAGAGGGAGCGCGACAAATACCCTCTTTAAACATGATGATCATGTCCTTCATGCACGAAGCTAGGTGTTTATGTCTAGCGCAGGAGCCTTTCCTTTTCAGCGTTTGCTTGTTGCTTTGGCTCTCAACATGTCAACTTTGTAACATTTTAACACTAAAGTGTCTTTACATTGTGATCTGTGCTGTCCCCAAAAGTGCAGCCAGGTGCAGAGTAACAGGTTGTTGAAGCAGGAGCAGCAGCGTCCTCTGCTGATTGCAAAGAGATGCGAAAAAGCTTACAGCACCTGGTATTCCAAGGCGGTCTCCCATCCAAGTACTAACCAGGCCCGACCCTGCTTGGCTTCCGAGATCGGACGAGATCGGGCGTGTTCAGAGTGGTATGGCCGTAAGCGAGAGGGAGCGCGACAAATACCCTCTTTAAACATGATGATCATGTCCTTCATGCACGAAGCTAGGTGTTTATGTCCAGCGCAGGAGCCTTTCCTTTTCAGCGTTTGCTTGTTGCTTTGGCTCTCAACATGTCAACTTTGTAACATTTTAATACAAAAGTGTCTTTACATTGTGATCTGTGCTGTCCCGTCCCCAAAAGTGCAGCCAGGTGCAGAGTAACAGGTTGTTGAAGCAGGAGCAGCAGCGTCCTCTGCTGATTGCAAAGAGATGCCAAAAAGCTTACAGCACCTGGTATTCCCAGGCGGTCTCCCATCCAAGTACTAACCAGGCCCGACCCTGCTTGGCTTCCGAGATCGGACGAGATCGGGCGCGTTCAGAGTGGTATGGCCGTAAGCGAGAGGGAGCGCGACAAATACCCTCTTTAAACATGATGATCATGTCCTTCATGCACGAAGCTAGGTCTTTATGTCTAGCGCAGGAGCCTTTCCTTTTCAGCGTTTGCTTGTTGCTTTGGCTCTCAACATGTCAACTTTGTAACATTTTAATACAAAAGTGTCTTTACATTGTGATCTGTGCTGTCCCCAAAAGTGCAGCCAGGTGCAGAGTAACAGGTTGTTGAAGCAGGAGCAGCAGCGTCCTCTGCTGTTTGCTAAGAGATGCGAAAAAGCTTACAGCACCTGGTATTCCCAGGCGGTCTCCCATCCAAGTACTAACCAGGCCCGACCCTGCTTGGCTTCCGAGATCGGACGAGATCGGGCGCGTTCAGAGTGGTATGGCCGTAAGCGAGAGGGAGCGCGACAAATACCCTCTTTAAACATGATGATCATGTCCTTCATGCACGAAGCTAGGTGTTTATGTCTAGCGCAGGAGCCTTTCCTTTTCAGCGTTTGCTTGTTGCTTTGGCTCTCAACATGTCAACTTTGTAACATTTTAACACTAAAGTGTCTTTACATTGTGATCTGTGCTGTCCCCAAAAGTGCAGCCAGGTGCAGAGTAACAGGTTGTTGAAGCAGGAGCAGCAGCGTCCTCTGCTGATTGCAAAGAGATGCGAAAAAGCTTACAGCACCTGGTATTCCAAGGCGGTCTCCCATCCAAGTACTAACCAGGCCCGACCCTGCTTGGCTTCCGAGATCGGACGAGATCGGGCGTGTTCAGAGTGGTATGGCCGTAAGCGAGAGGGAGCGCGACAAATACCCTCTTTAAACATGATGATCATGTCCTTCATGCACGAAGCTAGGTGTTTATGTCCAGCGCAGGAGCCTTTCCTTTTCAGCGTTTGCTTGTTGCTTTGGCTCTCAACATGTCAACTTTGTAACATTTTAATACAAAAGTGTCTTTACATTGTGATCTGTGCTGTCCCGTCCCCAAAAGTGCAGCCAGGTGCAGAGTAACAGGTTGTTGAAGCAGGAGCAGCAGCGTCCTCTGCTGATTGCAAAGAGATGCCAAAAAGCTTACAGCACCTGGTATTCCCAGGCGGTCTCCCATCCAAGTACTAACCAGGCCCGACCCTGCTTGGCTTCCGAGATCGGACGAGATCGGGCGCGTTCAGAGTGGTATGGCCGTAAGCGAGAGGGAGCGCGACAAATACCCTCTTTAAACATGATGATCATGTCCTTCATGCACGAAGCTAGGTCTTTATGTCTAGCGCAGGAGCCTTTCCTTTTCAGCGTTTGCTTGTTGCTTTGGCTCTCAACATGTCAACTTTGTAACATTTTAATACAAAAGTGTCTTTACATTGTGATCTGTGCTGTCCCCAAAAGTGCAGCCAGGTGCAGAGTAACAGGTTGTTGAAGCAGGAGCAGCAGCGTCCTCTGCTGATTGCAAGGAGATGCGAAAAAGCTTACAGCACCTGGTATTTCCAGGCGGTCTCCCATCCAAGTACTAACCAGGCCCGACCCCGCTTGGCTTCCGAGATCGGACGAGATCGGGCACGTTCAGAGTGGTATGGCCGTAAGCGAGAGGGAGCGCGACAAATACCCTCTTTAAACATGATGATCATGTCCTTCATGCACGAAGCTAGGTGTTTATGTCTAGCGCAGGAGCCTTTCCTTTTCAGCGTTTGCTTGTTGCTTTGGCTCTCAACATGTCAACTTTGTAACATTTTAATACAAAAGTGTCTTTACATTGTGATCTGTGCTGTCCCCAAAAGTGCAGCAGCCAGGTGCAGAGTAACAGGTTGTTGAAGCAGGAGCAGCAGCGTCCGCTGCTGATTGCAAAGAGATGCGAAAAAGCTTACAGCACCTGGTATTCCCAGGCGGTCTCCCATCCAAGTACTAACCAGGCCCGACCCTGCTTGGCTTCCGAGATCGGGCGTGTTCAGAGTGGTATGGCCGTAAGCGAGAGGGAGCGCGACAAATACCCTCTTTAAACATGATGATCATGTCCTTCATGCACGAAGCTAGGTGTTTATGTCTAGCGCAGGAGCCTTTCCTTTTCAGCATTTGCTTGTTGCTTTGGCTCTCAACATGTCAACTTTGTAACATTTTAATACAAAAGTGTCTTTACATTGTGATCTGTGCTGTCCCCAAAAGTGCAGCCAGGTGCAGAGTAACAGGTTGTTGAAGCAGGAGCAGCAGCGTCCTCTGCTGATTGCAAAGAGATGCGAAAAAGCTTACAGCACCTGGTATTCCCAGGCGGTCTCCCATCCAAGTACTAACCAGGCCTGACCCTGCTTGGCTTACGAGATCGGGCGTGTTCAGAGTGGTATGGCCGTAAGCGAGAGGGAGCGCGACAAATACCCTCTTTAAACATGATGATCATGTCCTTCATGCACGAAGCTAGGTGTTTATGTCTAGCGCAGGAGCCTTTCCTTTTCAGCGTTTGCTTGTCGCTTTGGCTCTCAACATGTTAACTTTGTAACATTTTAATAAAAAAGTGTCTTTAAATTGTGATATGTGCTGTCCCCAAAAGTGCAGCCAGGTGCAGAGTAACAGGTTGTTGAAGCAGGAGCAGCAGCGTCCTCTGCTGATTGCAAAGAGATGCGAAAAAGCTTACAGCACCTGGTATTCCCAGGCGGTCTCCCATCCAAGTACTAACCAGGCCCGACCCTGCTTGGCTTCCGAGATCGGACGAGATCGGGCGCGTTCAGAGTGGTATGGCCGTAAGCGAGAGGGAGCGCGACAAATACCCTCTTTAAACATGATGATCATGTCCTTCATGCACGAAGCTAGGTCTTTATGTCTAGCGCAGGAGCCTTTCCTTTTCAGCGTTTGCTTGTTGCTTTGGCTCTCAACATGTTAACTTTGTAACATTTTAATAAAAAAGTGTCTTTAAATTGTGATCTGTGCTGTCCCCAAAAGTGCAGCCAGGTGCAGAGTAACAGGTTGTTGAAGCAGGAGCAGCGGCGTCCTCTGCTGATTGCAAAGAGATGCGAAAAAGCTTACAGCACCTGGTATTCCCAGGCGGTCTCCCATCCAAGTACTAACCAGGCCCGACCCTGCTTAGCTTCCGAGATCGAACGAGATTGGGCGCATTCAGAGTGGTATGGCCGTAAGCGAGAGGGAGCGCGACAAATACCCTCTTTAAACATGATGATCATGTCCTTCATGCACGAAGCTAGGTCTTTATGTCTAGCGCAGGAGCCTTTCCTTTTCAGCGTTTGCTTGTTGCTTTGGCTCTCAACATGTCAACTTTGTAACATTTTAATACAAAAGTGTCTTTACATTGTGATCTGTGCTGTCCCCAAAAGTGCAGCCAGGTGCAGAGTAACAGGTTGTTGAAGCAGGAGCAGCAGCGTCCTCTGCTGATTGCAAAGAGATGCGAAAAAGCTTACAGCACCTGGTATTCCCAGGCGGTCTCCCATCCAAGTACTAACCAGGCCCGACCCTGCTTGGCTTCCGAGATCGGACGAGATCGGGCGCGTTCAGAGTGGTATGGCCGTAAGCGAGAGGGAGCGCGACAAATACCCTCTTTAACATGATGATCATGTCCTTCATGCACGAAGCTAGGTGTTTATGTCTAGCGCAGGAGCCTTTCCTTTTCAGCGTTTGCTTGTTGCTTTGGCTCTCAACATGTCAACTTTGTAACATTTTAACACTAAAGTGTCTTTACATTGTGATCTGTGCTGTCCCCAAAAGTGCAGCCAGGTGCAGAGTAACAGGTTGTTGAAGCAGGAGCAGCAGCGTCCTCTGCTGATTGCAAAGAGATGCCAAAAAGCTTACAGCACCTGGTATTCCCAGGCGGTCTCCCATCCAAGTACTAACCAGGCCCGCCCCTGCTTGGCTTCCGAGATCGGACGAGATCGGGCGCGTTCAGAGTGGTATGGCCGTAAGCGAGAGGGAGCGCGACAAATACCCTCTTTAAACATGATGATCATGTCCTTCATGCACGAAGCTAGGTCTTTATGTCTAGAGCAGGAGCCTTTCCTTTTCAGCGTTTGCTTGTTGCTTTGGCTCTCAACATGTCAACTTTGTAACATTTTAATACAAAAGTGTCTTTACATTGTGATCTGTGCTGTCCCCAAAAGTGCAGCCAGGTGCAGAGTAACAGGTTGTTTTAGCAGGAGCAGCAGCGTCCTCTGCTGATTGCAAAGAGATGCGAAAAAGCTTACAGCACCTGGTATTCCCAGGCGGTCTCCCATCCAAGTACTAACCAGGCCCGACCCTGCTTGGCTTCCGAGATCGGATGAGATCGGGCGCGTTCAGAGTGGTATGGCCGTAAGCGAGAGGGAGCGCGACAAATACCCTCTTTAAACATGATGATCATGTCCTTCATGCACGAAGCTAGGTCTTTATGTCTAGCGCAGGAGCCTTTCCTTTTCAGCGTTTGCTTGTTGCTTTGGCTCTCAACATGTCAACTTTGTAACATTTTAATACAAAAGTGTCTTTACATTGTGATCTGTGCTGTCCCCAAAAGTGCAGCCAGGTGCAGAGTAACAGGTTGTTGAAGCAGGAGCAACAGCGTCCTCTGCTGATTGCAAAGAGATGAGAAAAAGCTTACAGCACCTGGTATTCCCAGGCGGTCTCCCATCCAAGTACTAACCAGGCCCGACCCTGCTTGGCTTCCGAGATCGGACGAGATCGGGCGCGTTCAGAGTGGTATGGCCGTAAGCGAGAGGGAGCGCGACAAATACCCTCTTTAAACATGATGATCATGTCCTTCATGCACGAAGCTAGGTGTTTATGTCTAGCGCAGGAGCCTTTCCTTTTCAGCGTTTGCTTGTTGCTTTGGCTCTCAACATGTCAACTTTGTAACATTTTAATACAAAAGTGTCTTTACATTGTGATCTGTGCTGTCCCCAAAAGTGCAGCCAGGTGCAGAGTAACAGGTTGTTGAAGCAGGAGCAGCAGCGTCCTCTGCTGATTGCAAAGAGATGCCAAAAAGCTTACAGCACCTGGTATTCCCAGGCGGTCTCCCATCCAAGTACTAACCAGGCCCGACCCTGCTTGGCTTCCGAGATCGGACGAGATCGGGCGTGTTCAGAGTGGTATGGCCGTAAGCGAGAGGGAGTGCGACAAATACCCTCTTTAAACATGATGATCATGTCCTTCATGCACGAAGCTAGGTGTTTATGTCTAGCGCAGGAGCCTTTCCTTTTTAGCGTTTGCTTGTTGCTTTGGCTCTCAACATGTCAACTTTGTAACATTTTTTTTTTTTTTTTAAATTCTTTATTTAGGAATGGCAGTACATATCACAAGGGCAAAGGTAATACCATTTTTCTCCGCCACCCAGTTTTACATTTTAAGTACAATTTAGTAATAAAAACAAAAAACAAAAAAAAACAAACAAAAAAACAAAAATAAAAAATAAAACAAAAACACAGTTGGGAGAGAAAGTGTGCACATACATGTCCATAGTGTCTTTACAGGAGAGAAGTGACCAACATGATACTTAGTTAGGTGGCGGTGGTGGTGGAGGGGTGGGTATCGGTAGTCTTCAGTATGGGGGAGGCGGAAGCAGTTCTCAATGTATGGCAGGGGAGAGGTGGATGGGGGGAGTGGAGAATGATATCAAAATATTGATGGGACAGTATATATCAGTGTCAATCTTCAGCCATTAAAAGAGAGAAAAAAAAAAAAAAAAAAAGGGTGAGAGAAGGAGAGACAACAGAACAGGGTTCATTTATCTAATACCTCCACAAACTCTGGGCGTAAAGGTTTCACATATTCAACCCACTTTGTCCAATGTTTAACAAATACATTTTTCTGGAGACGGAGACAGAATGTGATCTTTTCTATGATATAAATATCATTCACTATGTCTATCCACTCCTGAACTGTGGGGGACTCAGGGAGCAGCCATCGCTTGGGGGCGCTTTTTTAGCAGCAGTTATCAAAACACCAAATAGGTATTTATTTGACCGTCTCACAAGGAAGTCGGCCCTTCCTAGATATAGCGTAGAAAACTCAAAAGTCATATCAGCATTGAATATATTTTTCAGTACCTTGTGAAGCTCTTTCCAAAAGGGTTGTATCCCTGGGCATTCCCAGAAAACGTGCCAGTGGTTAGCTCCCTGAAGCCCACACCGTCTCCAACATTTGGTATTACTCTCCCCAATATATCCTTTCTGTTTTGGTGTAATGAAGAATCGTATCAGGCATTTCCACCCAAACTCCCGCCATGTGTAAGAATTTGTGCACTTCCATTGAAATTTACATGTTTCGAGCCAATCTTCACTTGTAATTGAGAGATTACCCTCCTCCTCCCATCTCTTTCTAATGTATTCAGTAGAGTGGGCTTTTTTTGTCCTAAGGCCTTTATACAATCTGGAGATAATACCTCTACTTGAGTCTTCTTGATAGGCACCGATAAGTATCTTCAATATGGGATCACTCAAGTCTGTTTTGTTTTTAATATTATGTTCAAAATGGTTACGTATTTGGAGATACCTATAAAAATCAGATTTTTCAAGGCAGTATTCTTTCCTTAAATTTTCAAAATCCTTTAATTGTCCTTTTTTTGTTAAAGAGTAGAACGTTGTTATTCCTTTTGACACCCAGAGTTTGAACGCATGGTCCATTGTGTTGGGCTTTAAGTCAGGATCATAAGCACACCATTGGATTATTTGTAATTTATGGTCTAGTTTATACTCTTCTTTCATCACGCTCCACGTTCTCATTTGAGCTTTGATCCATGGATTCTGGAAACAATTAATGATTTTTTTCAAATTTTTGTAAGCCAACATTGCATGAATTGGGGGATCGTTCTGAATTGAGAGTTCAATATCTTTCCACCTGGCATGAAATGTTGGATTACATATATTGATTAAAGGTTTAGCCTGAGCTGCAAAAAAATAGTCTTTAAAATTTGGAAGAGCCATTCCTCCTTCCTCCCTTGAGAGTTGCAGGGTTTTAAATTTCACTCTGGGTTTTTTCCCTTGCCAGATAAATCTGGAAATAACCTTATTCAATTCGGATATCTGTTGTAACGGCATTTCTACAGGGAGTGCTTGGAATAAATATAGGTATCGTGGAAGGATGTTCATCCTTACTGAGTCTATTCTGTGGCTAAGACCGAGAAAAGAGATGGAATTCCATCTGTGTATATCATCTTTAATTTTTGTTGAAAGAGGGCCATAGTTTATTTCTCCTAGTGTTAGAATGTCTTTTGGTAAGTATATCCCAAGGTATTTCAAATTGCACTGGTCCCATTTAAGTTGAAATTTCTCTCTGAGGTGTTTTGAGGCTGTATGATTAAAGGTCAAAATTTGCGTTTTTTGTATATTCAACTTGTAACCGGTGTAACTACCGAATGTCTCTAAAAGGGTCATTAATTCAAAAAATGAGTTAGGGGGGTCACTTAAATAAATCAGCACGTCATCGGCATACAAAGCTAGTTTGTGGTCTTCATCCTTAATACGGATACCTTTGATGTTTTTGGACTGCCTTATCCATTGTGCGAGGGGCTCAATATAGAGCGCAAAGAGGAGCGGTGAGGCCGGGCAGCCCTGTCTAGTGCCACGTTCTAACGTAATGGCGTCTGAAAGGTACCCGTTTATTTTTATTCGAGCTGACGGTTTACTGTACAGCATATGGATGATGTTAACAAAATCCTTATGCATTCCGAATTTTTCCAAGACTCTGTATAGGAAAGGCCAACTCACTGAGTCAAAGGCCTTCTCAGCATCTAGGCTAATTAAGAAGGCTTCAATTTTGTTCTGTTGGATATGGTCTAGTATGTGTAGTGATCGTCTGATATTGTCGTGAGTTTGTCTTTGTGAAATAAATCCAGTGTGGTCATTATGTATCAGCTGAGGGAGAATTTTTTCTAATCTTCTGGCAAGGATAGCTGTGTATAATTTATAGTCCACATTCAGCACCGATATCGGTCTGTATGACCCACAATCCAATTTATCTTTTCCCTCCTTTGGGATAACAGAGATCACTGCCTCATTCCATGATGGAGGCATTTTAGCGTTCGTCATTGATGTATTGAAGGCACGCAGAAGGCTTGGCATCAGATCGGGTCGAAAGACTTTATACCACTCTGATGGGAAGCCATCTGGACCAGGTGACTTGTTCGCTTTAAGCCTGGAGATAGCATCATTTAACTCTTTCTCAGTTACTGCAGCTGTTAACGTTTGATTTTGGTCTTCTGATAAGACAGGTAAATTAAGAGAGTCGAGGAATCTACCAATTTGCTGTTCATCTTCTAAGTGTGGTTGCGTATATAGAAACTTGTAGTATTTCCTAAATGCGTTTTGTATTTCATCTTGTTTGTATTGAACAATTTTGGAATCTGGGTCTCTTATTTTATATATTGTACTGTTTGTTTGCTGTTTTTGTAGCTTCCTTGCCAGAAGTCTAGTTGATTTTGAACCTGATTCATAGTATTTCTGTCTTGTAAATTTCATTTTTTTCTCAATTTCTTGTGAGTAGAGCATATTTATTTCGTTTCTAATTTTTTTAATTTTTGTCATCAAAGTCCGTTTCTGTTCTCTTTTGTGTTGTGTCTCAAGGTCCTTTAATTGTTTATTGAGATTTTTTAGTTTCAGTTGTTTTTCCTTTTTTTCATGAGCACAGAATGAAATAATCTTTCCTCTGACAACTGCCTTTAACGCATCCCATACTATAGCTGAATCAATTTCTCCTGTATCGTTGTTTTTTAGAAACATTTTTATTTTATCTTTCATTTGGGTCTTAAATTTTGGGTTGTTGAGGATACTCGTATTTAATCTCCACAATGTTCTTCCCATGTTGTCGCCAATATGTACCGTGCAAGAGAGAGGTGCATGGTCAGATAAATCAATACATCCGATGTCACAATTTTGTATTTTATGGCGGTCTCTTTTCAGCACAAAAAAATAATCTATCCTCGAATACACATCATGAGGACATGAGTAAAAAGTGTAATCGCGGCTCGATGGGTAAAAATCTCGCCATAGATCTAGTACACCTAATTCTGACATTAATATGTTAATTTTCTTATGTAATGATGTGACCGTTGAATTTTTTGATGAGTCTAATTTTGGATTGAGACGGATATTCCAATCTCCACCGAATATGACAGTGCCAGTCGCCCCAATCATCAAATCAAAAAGTTTTCTATACAAAGCAAAGTCACTTCCAGGGGGTGTATAGATGCTACCTAGTGTTATGACCTTGTCATCGATTTTCCCTGTGACCATAATATACCTCCCTTCTTTGACTGATATCTCTGAGATGTGTTCAAATGATACTTTTTGTGAGATCAAAATTGCTACACCTCTTCTATGCCCTGATCTGTAAGATGAATGATATACCTTTGAAAATCCCATTCTTTTAAGTTTCTCGTGTTCTGATGCAGTGAGATGTGTCTCTTGCAAGAGTACAACCTGGGCACTTTCTTTTCTCATTTTTGACAGTATTTTACTTCTCTTTGCCGGGTTTAGTATCCCATTCACATTAAATGAGACTACCTTAAGGATTTGCTTATTCATAATTTACCACGTCAGTTAAACCCACTCTCTCCCAGTATCTCTGCTGGCATTGGATTTGTACACTATAAACATCTCCCTCCTGCCCCGGGCACCTCTCTCCTAAACTCCTGGAGCTTTTCTTTATATTGGGAGCGGGGGTTTCTCTTTGGTTGTGTGCAGCCGTCCGCTGCATCGGGCTGATCTCCGTGTCGGTCGCGCCGTCTCCCCGCTGCCCGCTGCCATGTAGATAGTAACCCGATTTCCTCTTGGTCCGGAGTACTGGACGATTTCACCACAGCCACTGAAAATCCCCGTGAAACCATGTCTCTCGTTGCCTCCGCAGCATCCCGGTATAGACGGGTGCCGTCGTTGTAAAATACTCGCATCTTTGCAGGATGGGGTGTCTGAAACTTGATCTGTTTCTCTTTCAAGACTCTCTTTGCTTCGGCGTATTCGCCGCGTTTCTTCAGCACTTCAGAAGGAAAGTCATGGTCGACATAAAAGCGGGCATTGTCGCAAAACACTTCTTTCTTACGCCAGGCTCTCCGAAGCACCTCTTCTTTCATCCGGTAGCTCCCAAATTTCACCACGATAGATCGAGGCTTCTGCGGGCCGTTGGGCTTCGGTCCCAGTGCCCGGTGTGCCCGCTCAATCCCGAGCTCTCCTTCGCGGGGGAAGTCCAGGGCATTTTTCAGCAGTTTATCCAAAAAGCTCATCATGTCGCTGCCCTCTTTATCCTCCGGTATCCCGTAGATCCTCAAGTTATCCCTCGTGCGCGGCCCTCCTGGTCTATTAGCCTAGCTTCAAGGTCAGCCTGGCGCTGGCTCAGCCGCTTTATTAGCGTGGATGTTGCTTGCAGCACGGTCTCAGTCTCATCAATCCTCCCCTCTGCTTCGTCCAGTCTGGCGTTTGTTTTTTTTAATTCCTGTGTGATGCCAGAGAGTTGTGTTTTGTTGTCCTTTCTGAACTCACGGAGTTTGTTAAGGATGCAACGCAGGCTAACCTCGGGGCCGTCTTCATCGAGTACACGTGGGCTCGGAGAATTACTTCGGCTGCTTTCACTCATTTCACTATACGTTTCTGCCATATTCGTTGCGGTCCTACTTCTGGTGCTAACCCCCAACTCCATTGTTGATCTAATTATTCACTAGGTTTGATAATATCAAATTATTTGGAGGTTATTTCACAAAACCATCGGGGAGCTCGAAAGTTAGGCTGTCATCCTCTTGGCGGCGGAACCGGAAACCCCCCAACTTTGTAACATTTTAATACAAAAGTGTCTTTACATTGTGATCTGTGCTGTCCCCAAAAGTGCAGCCAGGTGCAGAGTAACAGGTTGTTGAAGCAGGAGCAGCAGCGTCCTCTGCTGATTGCAAAGAGATGCCAAAAAGCTTACAGCACCTGGTATTCCCAGGCGGTCTCCCATCCAAGTACTAACCAGGCCCGACCCTGCTTGGCTTCCGAGATCGGACGAGATCGGGCGTGTTCAGAGTGGTATGGCCGTAAGCGAGAGAGAGCGCGACAAATACCCTCTTTAAACATGATGATCATGTCCTTCATGCACGAAGCTAGGTGTTTATGTCTAGCGCAGGAGCCTTTCCTTTTCAGCGTTTGCTTGTTGCTTTGGCTCTCAACATGTCAACTTTGTAACATTTTAATACAAAAGTGTCTTTACATTGTGATCTGTGCTGTCCCCAAAAGTGCAGCCAGGTGCAGAGTAACAGGTTGTTGAAGCAGGAGCAGCAGCGTCCTCTGCTGATTGCAAAGAGATGCCAAAAAGCTTACAGCACCTGGTATTCCCAGGCGGTCTCCCATCCAAGTACTAACCAGGCCCGACCCTGCTTGGCTTCCGAGATCGGACGAGATGGGGCGTGTTCAGAGTGGTATGGCCGTAAGCGAGAGGGAGCGCGACAAATACCCTCTTTAAACATGACGATCATGTCCTTCATGCACGAAGCTACGTGTTTATGTCTAGCGCAGGAGCCTTTCCTTTTCAGCGTTTGCTTGTTGCTTTGGCTCTCAACATGTCAACTTTGTAACATTTTAATACAAAAGTGTCTTTACATTGTGATCTGTGCTGTCCCGTCCCCAAAAGTGCAGCCAGGTGCAGAGTAACAGGTTGTTGAAGCAGGAGCAGCAGCGTCCTCTGCTGATTGCAAAGAGATGCCAAAAAGCTTACAGCACCTGGTATTCCCAGGCGGTCTCCCATCCAAGTACTAACCAGGCCCGACCCTGCTTGGCTTCCGAGATCTGACGAGATCGGGCGTGTTCAGAGTGGTATGGCCGTAAGCGAGAGGGAGCGCGACAAATACCCTCTTTAAACATGACGATCATGTCCTTCATGCACGAAGCTACGTGTTTATGTCTAGCGCAGGAGCCTTTCCTTTTCAGCGTTTGCTTGTTGCTTTGGCTCTCAACATGTCAACTTTGTAACATTTTAATACAAAAGTGTCTTTACATTGTGATCTGTGCTGTCCCGTCCCCAAAAGTGCAGCCAGGTGCAGAGTAACAGGTTGTTGAAGCAGGAGCAGCAGCGTCCTCTGCTGATTGCAAAGAGATGCCAAAAAGCTTACAGCACCTGGTATTCCCAGGCGGTCTCCCATCCAAGTACTAACCAGGCCCGACCCTGCTTGGCTTCCGAGATCGGACGAGATCGGGCGTGTTCAGAGTGGTATGGCCGTAAGCGAGAGGGAGCGCGACAGATACCCTCTTTAAACATGACGATCATGTCCTTCATGCACGAAGCTACGTGTTTATGTCTAGCGCAGGAGCCTTTCCTTTTCAGCGTTTGCTTGTTGCTTTGGCTCTCAACATGTCAACTTTGTAACATTTTAATACAAAAGTGTCTTTACATTGTGATCTGTGCTGTCCCGTCCCCAAAAGTGCAGCAGCCAGGTGCAGAGTAACAGGTTGTTGAAGCAGGAGCAGCAGCGTCCTCTGCTGATTGCAAAGAGATGCCAAAAAGCTTACAGCACCTGGTATTCCCAGGCGGTCTCCCATCCAAGTACTAACCAGGCCCGACCCTGCTTGGCTTCCGAGATCGGACGAGATCGGGCGTGTTCAGAGTGGTATGGCCGTAAGCGAGAGGGAGCGCGACAAATACCCTCTTTAAACATGACGATCATGTCCTTCATGCACGAAGCTACGTGTTTATGTCTAGCGCAGGAGCCTTTCCTTTTCAGCGTTTGCTTGTTGCTTTGGCTCTCAACATGTCAACTTTGTAACATTTTAATACAAAAGTGTCTTTACATTGTGATCTGTGCTGTCCCGTCCCCAAAAGTGCAGCCAGGTGCAGAGTAACAGGTTGTTGAAGCAGGAGCAGCAGCGTCCTCTGCTGATTGCAAAGAGATGCCAAAAAGCTTACAGCACCTGGTATTCCCAGGCGGTCTCCCATCCAAGTACTAACCAGGCCCGACCCTGCTTGGCTTCCGAGATCGGACGAGATCGGGCGTGTGTTCAGAGTTCAGAGTGGTATGGCCGTAAGCGAGAGGGACCGCGACAAATACCCTCTTTAAACATGACGATCATGTCCTTCATGCACGAAGCTACGTGTTTATGTCTAGCGCAGGAGCCTTTCCTTTTCAGCGTTTGCTTGTTGCTTTGGCTCTCAACATGTCAACTTTGTAACATTTTAATACAAAAGTGTCTTTACATTGTGATCTGTGCTGTCCCGTCCCCAAAAGTGCAGCCAGGTGCAGAGTAACAGGTTGTTGAAGCAGGAGCAGCAGCGTCCTCTGCTGATTGCAAAGAGATGCCAAAAAGCTTACAGCACCTGGTATTCCCAGGCGGTCTCCCATCCAAGTACTAACCAGGCCCGACCCTGCTTGGCTTCCGAGATCGGGCGTGTTTTTTTTTTTATCTTTTATTATCAAAAATATAGCACAATCTGTATTTACAACACAATCCATTTGACAGGACATACTTTTATCAAAAACATGGCATTACACACCCTTTAAGTGTATAAATAAAACCCCATCCTTTACCATAAAGAAACCGTAGCCTTAATAACACTACGATCAAAAAAAAAAAAAAAAAATTAATTAAATTAATTAATTAAATAAAATCAATCAATCAATCCATCAATCAATCAATCAAACAATCAATAAATAGATAAAGTAAACAAGAACACAATCCATACTTTTCCATGACTCACCTATCAGAGCATAGACTCTAAACAAAAACACTATAACATAAACCACAAGTTTCCCTCATTCCCTGCCTTCATTAAAGTGTTGTGTCTTGTGAAATGTTTGTCAAAAGTGTCCTTGTCTGCCCTATAAATTGTTCTAATATGTGCCTTGAGTGTGTTTTGAAAAAGTTTCTTTACATTGACTGTTTTTTGTTCAAATAGTTTGTAATTCCTATTTATCCATATTGTTTTCCTTGCCAGCGCTAGGATTGTGTTGATCAGTGTGTTATTCTTCTTTGGATGTTTTCCTGTAATTCCAAATAACCAAGTCCATAACCAGTCCGTATTGTTGTGTATTTTTAAATTGCAATGTTCCTGTAAGATTGATTTTATATATAACTGTAACTGCTTTGCTTCTATGCATGTTTGAAATATGTGTTCAATGTCCTCTGGTTCTTGTCTGCATATTGTTCAAGTCCTCGAGTATTTCTGTTTATTGATTTGGTGCAAGATAATTCCAGTGTAAATCCTTCTGTGTCGAATGTTAAAGTCCAGGTTTCTTGTCATGCCGTCTATTAGTGGTATGTCTATATTTGTCCATATTTTTTTAATTTCTTTTAAAGGGTATTGTTTTTCCCAGGTATGTTCTGCAGTAGGTGTCCTTTTGATTTTCTCTACTAGCAACCTGTACCATGTCTTCGTTTGGACATTTTCCAGTCTTTTTCTGTTGTCCTTTTCTATGTATTCCAGTTGGGGAAGAGCAGCTCCAATACCTTTTTTATTCCCTTTTAGCAAACCTCGCCACACAGGGTCAAGGGTTTGTTCAAATTTCTCTTTCAGTTTTCTTATGTTTTCTTTTCTATACATTATTTTTCTCTCTCTCATTCTTTTGCATATCAATTCAACATTAAAATCTCCTCTCTCATCGATCACTTGATCTACCCTCGTTAGCCCAGCCTCTCTCATCGGACCGCTGATCAGAACTCTCCCCTCACATACAAAGAAGGGACTGTTCAAGAAAGGTAATTGCAGCACATGCTCTTTATTACTGCACTTGGGCCAGAGGTGGGGCAGAATCTTTCCCCAAGCCTCAAGTACCTCCTGGTAGAAGCCAGGCAGGCCATTCCTGACTTTTCTGGGGAGGAGCAAGCACAGATTGTATGCGTCTTTCTCCCCGTACTCGGCCAGGTAGCTGGCCAACCAGTCCTCCGAGGGGTACTGCCGGTCCGGATCTAGAAAATTCCTGATAATTTTAACCCTGAGTGCATCTTTTTTTGCACCTATATCAATTAATCCTAAACCCCCCTCCCTTCTATTAGCAATTAACACTCTGTGAGCTATCGAATTTCCCTTTCCCCTCCAAAGGAAGGAGGAGATTGCTGCTGTCAGCGATTTAAGTGCCCATTGCGGCAGCTCACAGGTTCCCATTAAATGATTAATTTTTGACAGTATCAGAGCATTAACTACAATTACCTTTCCTTTCAGTGTTAAACCTCTTGCTCTCCACAAGTTTAAAATCCCTTGCAATTTCCCTATCATTTCCCTCCACCCTCTGTCCCTAGCCCCACCCTCATTCTCTCCTATATATACTCCTAATATTTTCCTACACCCATTGTTTACCCTAAATCCCCATTTATTTACATAGTTATTCACCCTTCCAAGTTGACCTATTTCAGATTTGGTTATGTTTATTTTTGCTCCTGATGCTTTGCTGTAAGTTTTGAAATGTTCCATGATTTTGTCTATGCATTTACCTGATTTGACTGTTATTGTAATGTCATCTGCGTATTGAGTTATTTTAATAGTACTGTTTTTGGGTGTTTGTATTCCTGTTATTTCTTTATCTTTAATTATCGCTTGAGCTAGTGGCTCTGCCACTATGCTATATAGCAGGCCTGACAGCGGACATCCTTGCCTCACCGATCTTCTAATTTGAATACTGTCTGTTATCATTCCATTGCATTTTATTACACTTATGGCGTTTTTGTACAATAACTGTATCCAATTTATAAACCCTTGTCCATATCCAAATTTCTCTAATACTTTATAAAGAAACTGGTGCTCTACTCTGTCAAATGCCTTTTCAAGGTCTATTGTTAGCAGAAGCCCCCCCTGTGCTGTCATTCCTCTTACTGTATCTCTTACTGTAGCAATTGAATCTTGGATGTTTCTACTGGGTATGCTGTAGGCCTGATTTATACTAATTATTTGATTTAATGTCTGTTTTATTCTATTGGCCAAGGTTTTGGTGAGTATCTTGTAATCTGTATTTAGCAAGCTTATTGGTCTATAGTTGGATATTATGTTTCTGTCTCCTTTATTCTTATAAATTACTGTAATCATACCTGTAGTGAAAGATTTTGGTGTTTTTTGTTGTTCTTGCATTGTATGGTAGAGGTCGAGCAACAGGGGGGCCAGCTGTTCCTTAAACCTGATGTAAAATTCTGCTGTTAAGCCATCAGATCCTGGACTTTTATTCTTGTTTAAGTTGTCTATTGTCACTTCTATTTCTTTTAATGTTAATTTGCTGTCACACCATTCTTTATCCTCCATGTTAATTTTTTTGTCTACATATGATAATATTTTTCTGTTTTTTCATTGTTGCTTCCTTCTTCTTTGAATAAATTCGTATAGTATTCTTTAATAATTTCTAGTATCTCTATTCTATCTGTGTGTATGTTATTGCTTCTATCTTTCAATTCTTCTATTATAGTTTTATTCTGTTTTTGCTTTTCCATCCCCAGAAAAAAAGCTGTGCACTTCTCCCCATCTACCAGATTTTGAAATCTACTCCTAACTGCAGCCCCTTTACATCTTTCCCTTTCTATATTATTTAATTGATTTTTATATAATTCATACTTTTCACAGCTTCTATTTCTTTGGTTATCTATTAATATCAGTTCTTCTTCTAGTTGCTTTCTGATGTTCTGTTCTTGTTTTTCTTTCCATTTTTTCTCTTTGCTATAATTGATACTTGCTTTTTTGATTCTTTCTTTTATATTGTCCCATCTTTCTATATAATTATTATCTATTTGCATTTCTGTTCTAGCGTAACTAAGTAAGTTTTTGATTTTTTTGACAGGGTCCATCAGGAGGCTGGAGTTGAGGCACCAGGTGCCTCCTCCCTTGATCCCCCCTACCGAGTCCAGCAGACACTCCAGAGTTGCATGATCACTCCATGTATTAAATTTGTACGTTGTTTTGTTAATTTTCTTAATCACTTCTGGGGCCGCTAAACATAAGTCTAGTCTTGATTGTCTTAATGTACCCTTTACCACCTGTCTTCTTGAGAATGTTCTTTTTAAAGGATTCTGTATTCTCCATATATCCATCAAGTTATAATTGTTCATCAATTCATATAATGCTGTTCTACTGCTGTCATTTTTATATACATTATTTACAGATATATCCGATTTTGTTAACACTGTATTAAAGTCCCCAACTATTAAAGTTTTGTTATTTACCCATCTTCCTATTTTATTAAACATCTCTTTCCTTTCTTTTTCACAATTACTGGCATATACATTGATTATTCTAAAGGTACTATTATTTACTATGATATCTATAATTAATATTCTACCTTCATTATCCTTATATATTAGTTTACTATTTTCTATCATATTAGTATTTATTATAGTAGCTATTCCACATGATTTATTAGTTCCATTATTATAATATATTTCCCCTTTATTTATCTTTGTTGCTGCTTTTAAGCTGTCCTCATCCCATCTTGTCTCCTGGAGACATAGGACATCGCAGGCTGGATTACTTAATATATTTTTCATCCTGCCACAAGTGCGGAGACCATTGATGTTCAGGGAGTGCAGCAGCAACATTGTAACAAAAAAAATGTTTTTTAAACACCTAGTTTATTCATCGTTCTTTTTTCTTTCTTCCTTTTCTTAGTTCTAGCGGCTATAGTAGAGGTGTGCTGCTTCCTGATGCTCTGGATGGTGGCGACGTCCATCTCAGAGTCACCGTCTGATTCCCCCTGCTGAGTCGGGGAGGTCGAAGCCGGCGCTCTGGGGGGTGCGGCTGCCGCCTGCTGCAGATCGCTCAGAGTCTCCCCCACGTCCATCGATTCCAGGGCAATGGACGGCTCCGGCCCCTCCGCGAGCCCGTTTCCGCCCTTGCCCTTTCCTCTCTCTCGGGGACCAGAGTTTACACTCAGCCCGTCTCTGCTCTCGACCAGCTTTGTGGCCAGGCTCTGTGCGGCTTTTGAGAGGCTTGTAGCCCTCCGCTGGGGGAGACCCTCTCTGTCAGCCGCTTCCACGGTGCCGCTGCCCCCTCACCGGCCTCTTCTCCTTCCTCCTCCTCCTCACTCATGTCCTCCGCCTCTGTTGACGGTGCCTCCGATCCGGACCCCGCCACAACATCAGACTCACTGTAATTACAGCTACATTCCTCCATCAGGTTGCAGCACACCTCACATTTTTTAATCTTTTTCTGTTGGCTGCTGCACTCCCTCGCATAATGTCCCTGGACTCCGCACTTGTGACAGGAGAACTCCGGACAATCTCTCAGGATGTGCCCCGGCTGGAGGCACATCCTGCAAACTTTTGCTTGTCTGTCATGTATCACACGGAAGTATTCAGGTCCCATTACTGTTTCAAACCGCGCTGAATACGGTAACGATTGCACCTTGTCATTAAATTTAACTTTTAAAAACCTCGTCCCGTCCGCTACTTGTGTGCCCGGCCACATCCTCCTTCTAATAGCGGATGCAGCCGATACACCCCATCCCTCAAGCTTTTGCATGATTTCATCGTCTGTGATATACGCAGGTAAGTTTAGAAAGGAAACCATTAACTCATCGTTACAAAGGTTTTTAACTAAAATGCTTGTGTTACCTATTTTGAAACCGTCTAGGAGCCGCTCCTTCCCCTTGGCATGAGACATAGTTATCTCATACGTCCTGGCACCGGTCGCTCTGCAGGCAATAAGCCCCCCACACAGAGCTCGGATGGCTCTCATGAGTTCCAGCACCGGGACCTCGTCTTGTCCGGTCACTTCCAGGCTCGCTGTTAATTCCCGATCGTAAGTATTCCCAACTGTCTGCTTTGTTGTTCCTTGTCGCTGCTGTCTCTCACCGACTGCTCCAGTCTCTCTCTCCTCTCCGCCGCTCGCCTCTCGCTCGCCCGCCGCTGCTGCTTTCTCTCTCTCTCTCCCGCCGCTGCTCTCTCCCTCTCCGCCGCCGCTCTCGGAGCTCCATGGAGTCCCGGCCTGGTCCGATCTCCATCTCCGATCTCCCTCACGGCTCCTCCGATCTCGCTCCTCCGTCCTCTGCCCGTTGTAGCTGTCAGTGCTGCTCGCCGCTCTCTCTCTCTCTCTCTCTCCTCTCGCCGGCGCCGTCATCGCTGAATCAGCTGTTCCCGTGCTCTCTTCGCTACTTTTTTTTTTCAAACTCTTTCTTCTGACTTTTGTTCACCTCCCACTCATTCACTTCTTTCTCCGCTACATCTTGACTTGTTTTATGTCCGTAATCCATTTCCGTCATCAATGAGCCATTTCCCGCTTCCGTCACCATTAAATCCGTCCGAGAAAACATGAGAAAAAAAAAACTCAAATAAGCCTCCCCCGAACAGTAAAACTGCCGGGGGGAATGTCCAAACAAATAAACAAACAAAGGGTGCACGGAAAAGTAAGATGTAATGAAAAAAGAAAGAAGAATGAACTAAGGGAAGTAGAAAAAAAAACAGAGGTCCGCGATCCTCTCTCCTCTCTCTCACACAGGTATTGCCGACTCACATTTGACTCACGCATGCGTGTTCAGAGTGGTATGGCCGTAAGCGAGAGGGAGCGCGACAAATACCCTCTTTAAACATGACGATCATGTCCTTCATGCACGAAGCTACGTGTTTATGTCTAGCGCAGGAGCCTTTCCTTTTCAGCGTTTGCTTGTTGCTTTGGCTCTCAACATGTCAACTTTGTAACATTTTAATACAAAAGTGTCTTTACATTGTGATCTGTGCTGTCCCGTCCCCAAAAGTGCAGCCAGGTGCAGAGTAACAGGTTGTTGAAGCAGGAGCAGCAGCGTCCTCTGCTGATTGCAAAGAGATGCCAAAAAGCTTACAGCACCTGGTATTCCCAGGCGGTCTCCCATCCAAGTACTAACCAGGCCCGACCCTGCTTGGCTTCCGAGATCGGACGAGATCGGGCGTGTTCAGAGTGGTATGGCCGTAAGCGAGAGGGAGCGCGACAAATACCCTCTTTAAACATGACGATCATGTCCTTCATGCACGAAGCTACGTGTTTATGTCTAGCGCAGGAGCCTTTCCTTTTCAGCGTTTGCTTGTTGCTTTGGCTCTCAACATGTCAACTTTGTAACATTTTAATACAAAAGGGTCTTTACATTGTGATCTGTGCTGTCCCGTCCCCAAAAGTGCAGCCAGGTGCAGAGTAACAGGTTGTTGAAGCAGGAGCAGCAGCGTCCTCTGCTGATTGCAAAGAGATGCCAAAAAGCTTACAGCACCTGGTATTCCCAGGCGGTCTCCCATCCAAGTACTAACCAGGCCCGACCCTGCTTGGCTTCCGAGATCGGACGAGATCGGGCGTGTTCAGAGTGGTATGGCCGTAAGCGAGAGGGAGCGCGACAAATACCCTCTTTAAACATGACGATCATGTCCTTCATGCACGAAGCTACGTGTTTATGTCTAGCGCAGGAGCCTTTCCTTTTCAGCGTTTGCTTGTTGCTTTGGCTCTCAACATGTCAACTTTGTAACATTTTAATACAAAAGGGTCTTTACATTGTGATCTGTGCTGTCCCGTCCCCAAAAGTGCAGCCAGGTGCAGAGTAACAGGTTGTTGAAGCAGGAGCAGCAGCGTCCTCTGCTGATTGCAAAGAGATGCCAAAAAGCTTACAGCACCTGGTGTTCCCAGGCGGTTCTCCCATCCAAGTACTAACCAGGCCGACCCTGTTTGGCTTCCGAGATCGACGAGATCGGGCGTGTTCAGAGTGGTATGGCCGTAAGCGAGAGGGAGCGCGACAAATACCCTCTTTAAACATGACGATCATGTCCTTCATGCACGAAGCTACGTGTTTATGTCTAGCGCAGGAGCCTTTCCTTTTCAGCGTTTGCTTGTTGCTTTGGCTCTCAACATGTCAACTTTGTAACATTTTAATACAAAAGTGTCTTT